>NW_010521247.1:0-6646 GCF_000687285.1 Phaethon lepturus | reverse complement strand
CCTTTAAAGGTCCCTTCCAACCCAAGCTATTATATGATTCTATGATTATATGTGACATAAAATTATATATATATATATTTGTAATCATTTCGATGTTTTTGATGATCCCTGGAATTACCTTACAACTGAGAATGCTAAGTGATCCATAGGAGATGCAGCATACCCTGCACTCAGAAGAACACTGTGAGCAACATTTTTCACATGCTTTAATAATTTTTTATTTAGACATTACTTTTAGAGTAGGAATTATTTTCACTTTCAGCAGCTTGTCATCTTTTATTTATGTGTGTGTGTATATATATATAAAAATAAAAAGAAAACTCCTAATGTTACTGCTACAGGAGCAAAACTCTACTATTGCTATAATGTAGCTTTAAGACCTGGATTGTCTGGAAAGCTTTTTAGTAGAGGAGTGGAGTGTTTCTGCATGAAACTAATTGTCTGCAAGTGGGTGTCTATAATTATGCTACCTATTGCTCTGTCCGTCATTAGTCCCATAAGGAGCAAGAAAGATAAATTGAAGGTGAGTATTTCAGTATTCCACCCCCAGGTGTGTAACAGCTGGTCAAGGCTGAGAGACATCAGCACTAAAAGCTAAAAATTCTACTGGAACTTTGGCCACTTTCCATCATTTTGGCTTTCTCACATTAATAATCACTGCAGTTGAGACCACAGGAGCTCAGGTGTGTGCTGTCACTCTCCTTCTGACCATCCCCACACATTGACCTGTCCTGGACTCTCACTGGGGCCTTGAGTGGTGACAGGCAGAAAGCTGTGACTTATACAGCACTGTCGTAATTAGGGCAGAGCTCGCAAGTGCTGCTAGAGTTTGGGTTGCGTCAGTGTTTCCAGTAGAAATCCTTGTGCTTAGCAATTTAGCATACAAGTTGTCAGTGCCAGGGGGAATCTTACAATAAAATGCAAAATCTTTTTGGTGCTTTTGAAGTAGTTTGGGTAAGTACTCATGTGCACACACACAAGGATCTCTGCCCATCACAAGTCCATAACAGAAGGTGCTTAAGCATGTTACATATGTTGTTCAATGCACATGTTTCGAAAAGGCATCTCCCTTCTCCTGGCTGTTGCTCACGCCAGGGATGAGAGCAGAACTCCTCTCCTCTGTGTAGCTTTCAGGGGCTGGCTGGTGCCCTCCACCCACCACCACCAGGAGAAATGGCACCTGCTTTATTCTGCAAGAGCTGGAGTGGGGTGCCCCTCAATTTCTGATACACACTCAGCCTTCTTTAGGCACAGACTGAGATCTGGCTGAGACCTGGAAAGATGTCCTGGGGCCTGGAGCATGCCGAGCAGAGCTCCTCACCCTCAGCTGACCTGGTCTCAACAGCACTGGTCTCAACTGGTTCTTCCTGGTCCACACCCTGTGTTTCTCCCATTCCTGGATTAGAGCTGTGCTCAGCCCCAGTCCCACAGTCCTCCTCCCTGGTCACATCTGAGATTGTGGAGGAACTGGGACTGCTGGAGGACTTTCTGTTACAGGGCAGTTGACTGTGACTAAGGGCAAAATACCTAACCTTCCCGTTGCTACAGTTGTCTTTCATTCAACAGGGGGATGAATGCATGCCTTCCTCTTAGGGCTGCTGAAATACAAGTGATGAGTGCCACAGATGTGCCTGTAAATAACTGCCTAGGTCTAAGAGCATACCCATGACCGAAAAATCATTCACTGAATATTTCCAGAAAGTGAATTGAAAGAACAAGGAAGGAGGAAGCAAATTCATGGCTTTGAATGATGTTACTATTTGCTGTGTTCATAGTACAACACATGTTACAAATCCACCTGAAAGTCACAAGCACAAAATAATAAATGATGCATATGCAAAATTTGAGAGTAGCAACCTCCAGACATTAAGCAGCTTGCATACTAATAACATTTAGAAAACTTGCTTCCTTCCATAAGATTTCCTCCCTAAGCAGAGGGGAAATAGCCAGTGGATGTATCCACAAAGGAAGGAGTGCAGGAGCCAGGAGATCACAAAATATGAGGTATGAAGAAGTGTCCATTTCAATCAAAGAGTCAGCGTGAGCATTCTTATTTATGATATGTTATAAAAAGTTTATTGCCCATTTTACAACTCTAGCTGCCCAAAGTTTGATTTAACCAGAAAACATGCCAGTAATGTGCATTGCCACCAGGCCTAGCTTTTCATGTCCTGGAAGTCGTGACAGATTAGCCTAGACTTTTTCCAAGCTATTTGTTAGTGAACATGAATCCTTCAGGTACCTGGAAGTAAGTCTGCACTGCAACTTGTAAATCTCTCAGGAGCTGAGGAGAAAATCTGCACCCAGAACATCTACCACTGAATAGAAACACCACTCATGTCATTATTAACTGGATATGACCCTATTTTTACTACCCCATATTGGAACCCATAATCTAAACTGCTGGGTAATTTTTAAGTCATCACTGATGTGTTTTGCCATTAGAAGCACTGAAGTCTCACCTGAGCTTCACCACTGAAGCTCACTTGACCTTGCTGGCCATGGGGAAGGTTGTCTCCTTCACTGGGACAGATCAGGAATTGCTGGAGGATTTTCCTTTCTCTCCCCCTCCCCTTGCCTCAAGCTGCAGGTAGAAATATTCCTAAAGAAGGGAAGAAGGGGGAAAACAGACCTCTCTTCCTCTCATAGGAGGGCTGAGGAGGGAACTTGCTTTCCCTGTCCTTCTTCACCTTTTGCAGTTGTCCTGGCATGGAGGGAGGCTGGTGGGCATTAATGCCTGCTTCCCTTCTCAGGCGTGTCAGGGTTTCCCAAGCAGTGTTTTCAGTCCACTGTAGTTCTCCTATACCATGGGGGTATGTTGCTCCCCATTTAGGTCAGAATGGGTGTGCAGGTGAGAAGTTTCATTAACTTACTGTGTGTGATTGCCCTGATCTGGAATAAAATGAGTGAAGAGCATTTTTTACATTAGGAAATTAAAGTTACTTTTTTTTAATGTGCTCCTTGTGACTTGGGCAGTGGGCTGAAAGAAAGCAGGAGTAAGAAATGTACCACTGCACCAACAGATTTAGAGACCTTTCATCTGTTTGTTTCCTCAAAGGGGACAGACAGGAGGACATCGCAGCAAGTTGAAGGCAGTCGGCTTTGTGTTAATGACTATACTGGATTAGTCCATATAGCTCCTCACTAAGTTCCTTCAAACACACAGGTGTGGGAAGGGGGGGGGCGGGAAGGCTAGAGAGGCAGCTAATACTATCAGTTAATTAAATTTAACTAATTTCCTTCAGCTACTTAAAATTCCATGTAACACTTCAATAAGCATAAGTGTCCTGATCAGCCTTCTGATCACAAGCACGTGGTCCTCCTATGCATGATGAGGCATCATGTCCTCTCTCACAGACATCAAAACCTAACAGTGACCTTGGAGGAGGATTCCAGTGAATGATGCATCAGAGATGGAGTGCTCCCTGCATTTCATCTGGATTCAAAACTGCTGAGCCAGAGCAACGTGGGGACACAGCAGCGAAAGAAACACACACAATCAACCAGCAGTCAGTGCAGAGGCCCTGGTCAGCATCCGGCTGTCCTGAGTTCCAGGAAAATCTGCCAGGAGGTTAACTACTGCAGAAGCATCAGCACACAAAAGTGCCTTTTATACCTTAATTATTTTATAGTACACAATGCAATATCTTGTGCTGTTATGCTATTTGTTTACCAAGCATCAAAATTGCTGGCTGCAGAAAAACCATGGTAGCATATTGTGTATAGATTTCAAGCCAAGGTGCCTTATGGTACTGAACTGCTAAATTACATGAACTTTCTGCATTCGGTGGTGTTACATGAGCATACAAGATCTCAAACTTTGGTCTTATATCTTCTAGTGAATGGATTTATGTTCAACATCTAAGGAAAAAAAATGAACGTAATGAAAAAAATATAATGCAACCCGTTTATTGCTGTGTTCTGTCCTTTGTTTTTCAAATTCATCAGAAACAAAGAGCTGTGAAAAGAATGAGCCTAATCTTGAAAATAGAATAGGAATATGCTTAACTTCACCTGCTTGGTAAATGAAGGTTTTACCACTCTGAAAATCTGTTGGACTTTAGGAGGGAAATGATGGGGAAATATAAAGCCTTTTTGGAATAAACAAGAATTTAAATCATTCCGAGTTCAGATAGTGCTCAGCTCAAGAATGCATCAGCTTCAGAAAATATTAATAAACCAATATTTCTTTCTTGTGCTCTTCTTTGGAGAAAACAGCTGGCTTTGATTAAGTAAATGAAGATCAAAAGAACAGAGGTAGAAATATATTGAACACCTGATCCAGGGTAGGTATAACTGTTAAAAGAGAAAGTCACCTCTACTCTGTCTTTAGTTGTGGGAAGGATATATTTTTTTTAAGTATACAACATTATTTCTAATGATTCTGTATGGTAGGTATCCAAAGTACCTTTACATAATGTTTCCCCTATTGTAACTGACTTAATAACTGGTCTAGAAAAACCATCTGCGTATAACAGAAATTACAATTGTATAAGGTGAATAATGCTGTAAATTAATCTAACGGCAGAGTACCAATTGCACACCTAGCTATCCTGTCTATATTGTTGCATGTTGAATCAGGCTAGAGAACTGTAGAGCCAGATAATAGCCTTTGTCTTGCCGATGTGTTTTAAACCCTAAGAGTGAAAAATGGGGTGGAGCTACAGGAGAAGAAATGTAGCTTGTCATTGATGCTGTGGTCAATGAGGTTTGAAACACAAGCCGAGACACAGTAGGTGAGAAGTAGGACAGAAAGATTGACTTTAACAAGCCAGAAAAATTTATGATGACAGAAACTATCAACCTCAGAAAAGCCAGGCAATTCCCTTGTAGTACGTTTGGGAAGTTTATTTTTATTTAATACATATATTCCTTTTAAGATGCAGTCTTACATGGTGATGAAAACTGCCTATTCATCTTTATATTAATTATGTTCTGAATGCATTTTAGATTATTTTTCATGAACAGCTGTTGACACATTTTTATCTCCGTAACCTCACTCACTTGCAAGTACTATTGCTGGTGACTTCTCTTTGCGACCCTGATTTTGGATAACGAGCCTTAATAGGAGACGTGCTGTTCTCTGGATGAGACAAAATGTTCTCACAACTTAACAGATATTTCCATGGTGAGCTTGGCTCACATGATCAGGGGTGAATAAGCTACTGAAGTATATTATGCCATCCACTTGTGACTCACCTGCCACATTTTGTTTTTAAAATAACATGGAATAAATTAGGGAGCGAATGAAACAGAACAGAAATCTCAGGTTTTGAGCTGCAGGGGGAAAAAAAGAAGCCTGAAGCACACTAGTTTTTTATCTTTAGGTTCATTTAGTTCTCCATTTCCCAGGTCTAAAATGAATCCTGTAAACTTTTCTGTGCCTCTGCAGTTTAAGTACAGTGATAGTTCCAGTAAATTAAAAGGAACAAATAATACGATTAACTTCAAGCAAAAGATTAAATATTAATAAGGTAACTATTAAGTAAAGATCATCAAAAGAAGAATGGCATTGCTACAAAATTCTTTTGAGTTCAAGAATTTCTTTCTGTTAAAGGAAGACCTGAAATAAATTTTTGAAAGAGTTGCAGTAATCTGTTCTCTAAAAGGAAATATGATAACTGTATTGGATTGCTCTTTCTGTTAAAGGAAGACCTGAAATAAATTCTTGAAAGAGTTGCAGTAATCTGTTCTCTAAGAGGAAATATGATAACTGTATTGGATTGTGGGTTTACTTCAGAAATACATAGAAAATGTGATCTGTGTTGATGTAAGGTCCATAAGATTATCATATGATTAATTTTTGCCAGATCCAGACTTATCCCCAAACCCAAAACTTCCTCAGAACTCAGACACTCAGGTTTACCAATATCTCTAAAAAAATCCTAGTCCACTTTAAAAACCTAGTAGACTATACCCACTATAAGAGGAGAAAACCATCTGACTCTAGACCTCACAAGCTAGTGGGGCTTATTGACAGGGCTTTAAACTAGACTTGAAGGGGGAGGGGACAATATCAGGCTTGCCCGTGACAAGTTTGTGGGATGACAAGCCAAGGTTAGAGGGATGAGGTGTTAGCAAGGGCCCTCAGGCTGTTGCTCTGAGACGTGCTGGCTACACTGCAGCACACTTGAAGTCTTACGGAGAGGAGCCAAGGGCTCCTGAGGTAATAGGAGCCAACAGGGCAGCACCAGTGAAATACCTCAAAGGAATGAAGGAGTGTCCCTCTTAGAAGGTGACACGGCCAACAGCCCAGCTGAAGTGCCTCTACACCAATGCACGCAGTCATGGGACACAAACAGGAGGAGTGGGAAGCCACCATGCTGCTAGAAATCTGTGACCTTGTTGCCATTACTGAAACTTGGTGGGACAAATCCTGCAACTGGAGGGTGGCTATCAATGGCTACAGACTGTTCAGAAGGGACAGGTGAGGAAGGAAGGGCAGAGTCATTGCCCTCTACGTCAAGAAATGGATAGAGAGCTGTCTCTGAAGAATAGTCACAAGCAGGTTGAAAGCTTATAGATAAGAATCAGGGACTGAGGCAAAAAATGGAACCTTGTGGCTGGTGTCTACTACAGGCTGCTCAATCAAGGGGAGTCTATTGACGGAGCCTCCTTATTCCAGCTACAGGAGGCATCATGCTCA
>NW_010521246.1:0-14420 GCF_000687285.1 Phaethon lepturus | reverse complement strand
CCTCCCGCATCACAAAGACATCCATCCAGGAAGGGTAGAGTGGCATTCCGGCATACAGGGTGGGGTGGGCCGCAAAGGTTTGGTAGAGGCCAGAAAAAAGTGGAGGCCGCCAAGTGGTGTGAGGCTGGGGAATAAATAGAGGCCGAAGGGTTGTGGGAGGCTGGAGAAGAAGTAGAGGCCAAAGAGTTGTGGGAGATTGCAAACGTTTGGGAAGCTGGTGAAGAAGTAGAGGCTGCGAAGTTGTGGGATGCCAAAAATGTGTTGGACACCAGAAGGGGGTGCGAGGGAACAGAGAAACTACAGACCAAGCAGGTGTAGGAAGCCAGAGATCCAGTAGGGGTTCAGAAGGTGTGGGAGGCCAGAGAGCAAGTAGAGGCCATACAGGTGTGGGAGGCTGGAGAGTAAGTACAGTCTGACAAGGTGTGGGAGGCCACAGATCATGTAGACTATACCACAGCAGGTATACCTCTGAGGGGAGTGTAGCACAAGGCTAAGTTCGTGCTGGATAAGGTACATGCCAAAGCATCCATGGCTGTGGACAAATCCACATCGCAGTAGGTACACCTTAAAGCATCAGTGGTTGCGCATGAGGTCATGTTGGAGCACCTCAAAGTGTCTGGCCACAGATAAGCCCTGGACAGTGCAGGTACATTCCTGGAGGGACTGGAACCGTGGGCAAGGCCCCACTGGAGCAGATAGATGTAACTCCAGAGGCAGTGTGGGCAATGTAGAAGGCCCTTGTGGAGCAGGTGCACCTCAAAGTGACTGCAACTGTGGATAAGTCTATGCCACAGCAGATATGCCCTGGCCAGACTGTGGCTCATGGAAGGGACTGCAGTCTGTGGATAAGTCCAAGCTGGCACCCGGGCAAGGGGACGAGTTCATTGCAATGTTAAACCCAATGGTCCAGTCCAAAAGGCCAAGGGGTGGAGACTGTAATGGAAATAATACCTTTAAATTTTTGTAACCTAGGTAACCTGGGCTTTGAGTTTCACCTTACAGAAATTACTAGAGCAGGAACCACTTCAACCAATGGAGAGTAAGCCTTACAAGCAGCAGTGCAAGTGCAGCAGTGACCCAAGATGGCTTTGGCACCTTGTAACTCTACACAACACACAGCCACGCCTCTGTTGAGTGACCACTCTAAGTGATGGTGGCCAAAGTCCTGCACTAACTGAACTGAAGGGACATTTTATGGACATTTTTAAACATTTGTGAACATTTTACAGGGATGGTCTATGGCCTAAGGGGACGATAATCTATGTATTAGATCAGAGGATGGGAATAAGGGCAGTAGTCAGTAAGGTTGGTTTGGATACTGACATAAGGTATGGAATGAAGGGTCGATAGTGTGCTGGTTTTGACAGGGATAGAATTTGTTTTCTTTTTAGAAGCTATACTGTTTTGGATTTGGGATTAGAAAATGTTGATGACATGCTGCTGTTCTCAGTTTTTCTTTTTCATGCTGGCCTGGCAGTCAGGAGCCATCACAGGAAGGGAGGAGGGGACACAGCTGATGCAACATGGCTAAAGGGATATTCCATACCAACTGAGATCATGCTCAGTATATAACGCTGGGGCTTAGAAGAAGGAAGTGGAAGAGCCTTTGGAGCGATGGCATCTGTCCCCAAGCGACCCTTACACCTGGCCAAGCCCTGCTACGCAGGAGACTGCTGAACAGGTGCCGGCTCAAGAGAAGCAGTGCATGAATTCCTTGTTTTACTCCGCTTGCATGCATGGGGTTTGGATTCCTTATTAACCCATCTTAAATCTCAAGCCCTGAGTTTCCTCACGCTTACTCTTCTGATTCTGTCTCCATCCCACCCCAGGGTAGTGTGCAAGCAGTTGCTGGGGTTACACCACCACCCTGGCCCCGCGAGCGGTCCGACCGCTCTGCTCACCTGTGCCACTGCATTTCCAAAAGTAACACTTCATCATAGTTGTCTGGGGCACTCCAGAAGCCAGAGCATCATCATGACCCATCTGCCCGAAAGCAGCCCCTGGCTCTGGGCCTGTCACACCACTCCTCAGAGGGTAGGGCATTGACCTTTTCTAGAGGCTTGGCACAAGGTGCCTACAAAAACATTAGTAAATCTATTGTGGAGCTACTGGCTTTCCACACGCTACCTCTCGATTCAATTGTGATCTGCTCAACTCCCACCCGTGCATGTAGAGACCTCAAGGGCGTGTAAAGTCTCTACACTGGCTCTGTGGTGGTATGGTATGGCACTGAACAG
Organism: Phaethon lepturus; assembly: GCF_000687285.1. NCBI lineage: Eukaryota > Metazoa > Chordata > Aves > Phaethontiformes > Phaethontidae > Phaethon > Phaethon lepturus. The sequence continues at coordinate 12,183 of NW_010521246.1, read as the reverse complement.
AGCTATGCCGCAGACACAAATATAACACCAGACCATGCAACATGCTCCTACATCACAGCCAAGACAAAATACAATATGGAGCACTGCAATGGAAAACAAAACATGATACCAGGCCATATGATGCAAGACAGGCTCAAGTGATTGTAAGTACATGTACAGAGCAATAGAAGACAGCGCAACACCAGGCTGTGTGACGCAATACAAATACAGAACGCTACCATACAAAACCCAACATGGGGCTATAGGATACAAGACCATCTGAAGTGGCAGTCGATATTAGTCAGGAGGGAGGGATACGGTACAAAAGCCATACGGAGGCCAACAATGCCTTACAAAATTCAAAAACGCAGAGCACAGACTACAGATGATTAGGCAGGGCCATGCAATGCAATATTACTTCTTTAAATACAGAGCATATCATGCAAAACCACCAACCCGGGGCCATGCGACACAATACAGTCTCAAATGGCGGTCGCTACCCGTATGGAGGGATACGGTACAAAAATGGTGAGACAAACGACATATTACAGAGTTCAAACGCAAAGCAACAGAATATAAATGACAACGCAGGGCCACAGGACGCAATACCAATTCAAATACAGAGCCTACGATACAAAGAAAACACAGAGCCATGCAACACAATAGTCTCAAACAGCAGAAGTACAGAGGGATACGATGCAATACAAAACCTACCACAGTGCAATACGACCCAAAACAAAGCACGGCCGAGCGAGGTGCTCTCAGATGGTGGTCAACACCAACGCTGAGCACTGGCATGCAATACCAAACCAGAACACTAGATGTAGGCAACACCAGGCTTTAAGACCTAAGCTCCTAAGGGTGCAGGGATGAAATGCTGTAGAGGATCTCTATGGAAACAGAACTTTTCAGAGCAAAGCTGTCATCACAGCCCAGATTGCCTCCACACCGGCAACCCTCCAGAAACTTGTGATGCAAAACACGCTTTAAGCTCCGATCTCGGGAAGGGAAGCATTCCATGGGCTCTGTGCCAAAGCACAGAGGCATTAGAGAACCCACTGACATCAACCGAGGTAGGTGCTGAGCACAGAGAGCCCACGATGCAGTACACAGGAACCTGTGGGAAGCACCATATGGGAGGCTGAACACAGACAACACAAGTGACCCTAGGATGCAGGGGCAGGCCAGAACATTCACGTCACACAGGATGGATCCCAGGCCCCCTATCCGACCCCAGCCTCGACAGCCCTCTCCACAACTAGCATTAAACCCCACCCACCAGTTTTGCCCTTCAGAGGCCAGGGTCCAGAATCCATCCTCATCAGGAGCGCTTCCTCTAACAGGGCTGCTCTTGCATTCACCTGGTTCCTCATCACCCCCAAAACAGAGTGCCGCCAGGCCAGCCAGCATTGACCTCTACCACAACAACATGCTCCTCTGAAGCACCACACCGCTCCCAGAAGTCACGTGTCACAGACAGCTTGTCCCACAGAAGCTGGAGAACCTGAGAGAAAGCAGTCATCGTGCTCAGAAGCCATCACCCACTCCGCAGTTTGTGCTCTGCCACTCCCCTTTCCTCTGCCCACTCACCTCAAAATCCTGAGCCATTTGAGGAGAGCCCTCACAGCACCTGCAAAAACAAAGAGAAACACTTGACCAAGTAGCCATGTGATCTTCAGCGGTTCAAGCCCAACTGGACCGCTTAATGAACCTCTGTCCTTTTCTCAGAGCGGTCGCCATGTGGCTTCGCCACTTTAGGAAGGAGTATGACAGCTACCAAAACTAAAGGCGGAGAAAGCACACACTGAGATACCGCCCAAATCTGCAGCCCACTCATGGTGCTCCCTTTCTCCCGCTTCTTTACCTTGGCCGCTCGGACTCTTCAGTCCGCTGTACCGAGGCCTGGCCGCCACCTGTGAGACCCCAAAAAACAGGGTATGATTTTAACTCCGTGTATAACACCTCAGGAAACTGGTATTTCAGCACTCTGATGGTGGCAGGGTGGCAGCTCACCTGGCCAAAGACCCCTCCGGAGCAGATATCCTGCCTCACCTGTTAATTTCCACCTGGAAAATAAGACCAAAGAAAAGCACAATCTAGTCAAGAGCCACCAACAGTCACACCGATCCTCCCACATCAGACACCAGCCCACCTTTGTCCAGCACTCCGCTCACCTCTTCCGTCGCCCTGCAGCGCACAGCTCTCACTCCGCATCTGAAAAACCCAAACAAAGCCTTGTAAAGGAAGTCCCCTGGATGCCAATCGATAGCTTGTTGAGACCCATGGTCTTGCCACATATGCCTTCTAACCACATCTGAAAACACAAAACCAAATCCAAGGTATTGAGCCCCACATATACAAGCTAAGGCATATTCAAGCTTCAACCCACTTGACTACCACAGAAACTGCTCCAAGGGCCAGAGTCCAAGCTCTGGCACATGGAAAAAGCAATGGAAATGACTGTGCCAGCTGTCTACAGCTACTCTTCCAGATATGGACCATACTGTCCTCACCAGAAGTATCAGGACAGATTACCACAGCACCATAAAGCTAAACTACCTGTGTCTTGAGTATTTCTACACCCCTGGGAAGGGCAGCTCTGACACAAGACAGACACCACACACAGACACCGCAAACACAACCACGAGACATGAGAAGACCGCAAGCAAAAAGTATGACTCCCATTGGGAGGATGACGCTGGCAGAGAAGCCCTACAACGCCGTGACAGTGCAGACACTTTTTAGCTTCCGCATGGAAGAGAGGCAATGACCATGGCCCAAGAGACAAAGTTACCATCAAAAGCAGAACGAAGAACACATGAGAGGATGGGCTTTAAGACCCAAGACTATTACAGACACAGAGATGAAACCCTAGAAGACAACTCCATGAAAACACAAGTCTTGACTGCAGAGCGGTGGGTGCCACCCGGCTGGCTGCTGGGAGAGATGGCCTTTCAGAAACATCTACGACAACGCATGGCAGACAGATGCATGCTTTAAGCTATGATCACGAGGTGAGAAGGGCTCGACAAGGGCTACACCAATGAGGCAATGCACTCTCAACTCTCAGGAGGCCTAATGAGGGGCCTGCCAATCAGAGCGCTACAGAGACATCGACAGCTGAGGAAGGTAGGGTCTAAAACACAGGAGAGACTACACAAGCTACAGACACAGGCTTGAACTGCTCTGCCTGGCACACACTAGCATCAGGCCGAGAAGTAAACCCGCTCCCTTTGCCTGCCCAAAGGGGACCGTTCCCAGACGGCCCTGTCCCCTACACTAACTTTAAAACCCCTCCCTGCAATTCCCAACCTCGTCCCCTCCTCCCAGCCCCTCCCCAGCCCCAGTGCCTTAACTTACCTTTCAGAGAGCCAGAGTTCCAAAAGCATTCTCCATTAAAAGAACGCATACATTGGCTAGCTGGGACATTCATAAAATCACCAGGTCCCTCTCCATCAGCCGCAATAAAAAAAAACAAGAGACAGAACAGTGCCAGCACTCAGCATTGCGCCAGTCAACACCAGCCTCTTCCATGACATCCCCTCCTCAAAAGCGCCGTGGCATTCCGCTCACCTGCGATGCCAAAGTCAGACACCGTGGCCACGACTGCTCGTAGCACCTAGGGTAGAGACACACAAAACTGTTGTCGTGCTTGAGATATCACCAGCCCCGTGCTCCTCCCTGCTACTACCCAGCTCACCCTAAAGCCATCATAGAATGGTTTGGGTTGCAAAGGACCTGAAGTATCACCTACTTCCAACGCCCCTGCCGTGGGCAGGGACGCCCTCCACGAGACCGGTCGCTCACAGCCCCATCCAACTGGGCCTCGAGTACTTCCAGAGATGGGGCATCATCCCATTCCAAAGGCAGCCCACACAGCGCCTGCAAAACCAGAAGGCAAGTGCTTAATACCGTTGCCATATAATGCTTTGCTATTTGACACCGACCCCACTGACAACTGCCTCGCCTTCTCGGACCACTTCGCCCCTCTGAGGCTGCGTGTGGCAACTGAAAAAAGCCAAGGCAAAACACACAAATGCGAGACGCACATGGTGAGAAACACCCGGAACTGCAGCCCGCCCGCAACGATCACCATCTCCCACTCCTTTACATTGACTGCCTGACCAACCCACCTCCACCATTTACAGGTGTTACCTGAGCCTCAACGTGGCCACCTGTACAACACAAACAAGGCATGCTTTTAACATCACCGACAGTACAACACCACAAAAATAACTGTTACTTCAGCCCAAGTAGTCACTGCTCACCTTGCGAGTCACCTCCAGTGCCGCCATCCCACTCTGCTCATCGCTTCACACGTTCAAAACAACAAAACCACAAACCATTACGTAGTCACATAGCCACTCGACACATCTTCCCTCTGATGCCATGTGCCAGCCCACCTTCTTACGGCACTCCACTCGCCTCTGTCGCTCTTTGCTGTGCATCTCCTCCCTCCGCATCTGAAAAAGTTATTGAACGAGTCACCTGGATGCCAAGCTATACCCTAACAATTCCAGAGGTCTTGTTTCCATTTAGGAATGCCACATAGAGTCCAACTACAGACTGCCATTAAAAGAAACAGACCAAACATTAAGGCTTGTACATGTGGGGTTTAACTTGGAGATTCCAGCTGCTACGCTACTGCTGAAAAGCCCCTGCCAACATGCTCCAACCACCTGCATAAAATACTGTTGAAATGACTGTCCACACAGCCTGCAGATAGCTACTCCAGAGAGGACTGTACAACCTTTCCCTAAACAGCCTAGCCATATCAACATGCTAACCACAGACTCTTCTTGCTATCGCACCTACCCTCTGACTCTACGCCCCAAGCGGAGCAGCTCCACACCACAGACACACATGCATGGATTGACACTACACAGAACACCATAAACAACCCAATCCGAAGATGAGAGAAAACTCTCAGCGAGAATGATTCCTGGACCAGAGGCACAGTCGGGCAAGATGACCTACAGGACCACTGCAGTGATGCGAGGAGGCTCTACGGCAACCCCAGAATAAAAGTTGAATGTAATGGCCTGTTATAAGAAGCTCCTGTCAAAACTGAGATGACAGATGCGCAAGAAATTCACTTCAAGACCTAAGAGCGTAAGGACGCAGGGAATAAGTCCCAGTCTGTGAAAAGGGATGTCTAGAGACCAGAGCTGCTGACCCAGCATGGAACAACAATGCAAAAAGATGACCGAGCGGAACCTTTCCGGATGCAAGACTGACACATGCTTTAAGCCCTTTACACAAGAGCGGCACCTGATTGCCGCTATGCCAATGAGCACAGGCATTCGAGACCTTAGCGGAGGCACCCGAGATGCATGCCGTGCCCCTTGAGCGCAAAGAGCTATGAGGACAATCGAGACCCGAGGAAGGTCTGAGACACAGAAGACAGACCACGAACTACAAAACAACACAGACACAGCCTGGAACTGCCCTGCCCGGCACATGCTACTGTTATGCTGAAAGGTCACCTGCTCCCTTTGCCTGCCCAAAGGGGACTGTTCCTAGACAGCCCTCTGCCCCTCTGGCTTTGAAACCCCTCCCTGCAGTTCCCAACCTCTGCCACTCCTGCCCGCCCCTCCCCAGCCCCGGTCCCTCAACTTAGCTTTCAGAGGGCCAGGGATCCAAATCCATCATCAATTAAAAAAAACACATTGGCTAACTGCAATCTTGCTGCAGTCACCAGGTTCCTCTTCATCATCCGCAATAAAAAAAGCAACAAGTAGCAGCAGCAGGCATCGCATCAGCAAATGTCAACCTCTTCCACAAAACCCCTCTCCTCAGAAGTGCTGCGATCTTCTGCTCACCTGCTCGTGCCAGACGCAGATGCTGCGGCCGTCATTGCTCATGGTACCCAAGATAGCAAGTAACTAATTACTATCACACTTGCAAGAAATCCCCAGCCCCATGGCCCTCCTCGCTACTACCCCAGCTCACCTCAAATGCCAACACGATTCCAAAGGCGGCCTGCAGAGCGCCCACAAAACAAAAAGGTAAACGTTTAGCCAAGCTGCCACGTGATTCTCCGCTCTTTGACACCAGCCCATCTGAAAACCACCTTGCCTTATTGGACCGCTCATCGGCATGTGGCTTCACAGCTCCAAGCCCGCTTACGGCACCTGAAAAAAACAAAAGACATTTGCCAATATACCACCCGAAATTGCAGCCTGCACACATGGATTCCTGTTTTCTGCTCCCATAACTGAGCCACTGGCCCGACCTTCCCCTGCTGTTCACAGGCTCAGGTAGCACCTGTAAAACACAAACAGCAAGGGATATTTATAGTTTTGCCAACAACACAACACCTGACAAATAACTACTACTTCAGCCCGCTAGTCATCCTTCGCCTCACCCAAGTCCACGCCGGTGCCAATATCCCACTTTGCTCGTTGCTTCACGCCTTCAAAATAAAAAGAATAAACCCAAACTCATAAGCTAGTCATATAGCCACTAGCCGCATCTTCCCTCCAATGCCATATGCCGACCCACCTTCATACAGGACGCCCCTCTGCATCTGCGAGAACAACATCGAACGAGTCACCCAGATGCTGATCGATAGCTTACCAAATCCAGAGATCTTGTGTCCATTTAAGAATACCATCTAGATTGCTATGATAGCCTGCCATTATAAAAACCCACCAACATTAAGCATACACGTACAAGCCTTAACATCTTTCAGATTCAACCTGTTCAACTACCGCCCGATCTGCCTCTCCCTGAGTCAGTCACGCCCTCAGCGTCCTCGCCTGCTGCTGCAGGCTATTCACTCCAAAGTGGATTGTACAGTCTGCAACCAAATGGTCCAGGCATGTGAACATTAAGTATAGACTCTAATTGCTACTCTTCCCTGACTAACATCGCTATGCCCCTGGGCAGAGCAGCTCCAACCCAGACATGTGTGCAGACTGACACCACACACAAGACAGATGACCCAGAGACAAGAGACAACTCTTGGCAAGAAGACTTACTCCCAGACGGAGAGCACCTTTAGGTGAGAAGACATAGGGGGCCACAAGGAATAACCTTTGGCTGCCCCAGAAGTCAAACTCCACGGCCGATGACAAAGATACAAGGCTGCAACCATGACAACAGATGTGCAAGAAGCCAGGCTGTAAGACCTGAGACTGAAAGGACGCAGAGAAGTAGTCCCAGAAAGGGCTCCGTGAAAAGAGACTGCTCAATGGCAGATATGTTGACGCATCCCAGACCGCTGCTGTGAGAGGAGACTGTCTGTAGGCTTCTCAGACACCAGACGCGCAAGGATGGGTCCGTGAGTCAAGAGTCTAAAGCGAGAAAGAAAGCACTCTGTTAGTGTTAACACCGACGAGTCAAGGCGCTCGAGACCCTCGGGGTGGCTACAGATGCGCCCACCTAGCACAAAAAGCCAACGGGAATGGTGAGACCCAATTAACATCCGATATCGTATGCAGAAAATGGATGACGCACGCTACTTCCTTACCCACAAAGCCCCTTAGGGAATTACAGTGGCCATTGGCCAACCAAAAAACCGCAGTAGCATGACACAGTGACTCAAAGACCTAAAACAGACCCCTTACAATTACAGAAACCGGTGCTAAAAAACACAATAGATACAGAAGAACAAGAGAACACAACTGCCATGACCGCTACCAGCACCAACCTTGCCGGACACCTGAGCAAAAAGGCAAAACCAGAATAGAAAAAGCTTGTGTGCCCGGCACCACGATAAGAGATCAACCGCCCCGGCTGGAGATTGTTACGAGCACAATTAACACACATCCCATTCTGCAAGAAATCCCGGGGAAGGCGGTGACAAACTCATGCCGGAAATAGGTACCTAGCCAATGCCTCCAAGTAACACGGATCATGACATCCCGACAGATGGCAAACGTACAGGTGCAAAAATTAAATGGGGAATGAAGTAAGTGAAAGGCACAGACAAGCAAAAACCTCAGAGTCATGGAGGTCATGTTTCGACATACCTAATGCTTTCTGAGATGAGACTCGTCCGACCTTCAGCCCCGCATATCACGAGGCGGACGCCCAGATGGTTTACGCCACGTCTCTCGTGACTGTCGTACCTCCCGTCAGCTACGGAGAGACTAAAATAGAACAGGCCTCGGTGACACCCAAATCCAACCTCAAAACCTATCAGAGAAAGGCTGATGAGCCCCCCTCCCTTTCCCAACCATCCCCCAGTCCCAACACCTTAGAAACCCTTTCTCTTCTCCTGAACTGTCAAGGAAGGAATCCCACTCCTTCCCTGCATTCGCGTCCTCCAAACCTGCTGCATCAGCCACTCCTCGGGAGCAGCTCTTCCAAGCCGTGCCCTGCATTCTGTGGGCACCTCCTAGCTTCCATCTTCCCGCAGACTCCGCACTCTGCTACAGGCACGCAAAACAAGCAAAATCCTGACACTTAGAATCTACGAGGGTCCTGCTGCAAGTTGCCAACATCCCAGGAACAAAGTGGTACTGCACGGGCGATCGAGGAAAAGCGATGAGCTATCCCAAACCCTGAAAAATGCTACGTGTTACATCCCAGCCACCTTCTTCACAAACGGTAGAACTATGTACAGAGACACATACGAGATGCTCACCCTAACCCCTGCTAGATAATCTCACCCTCGGTCCTCTTAGGAGAGGATGAGGCCCATTAGGTTCCACGAGGCCAAGTGCAGGGTCCTGCACCTGGGTCAGGGCAACCACTCATGTCAGGGCAGGATGGGGGATGAAGGGATCCGGAGGAGCCCTGCTGAGAAGGGCTGGGAGGTACTGGCAGATTAAGAGCTGGACATGAGCCAGCAGTGTGCACTTGTAACCAAGAATGCCAACCGAATCCCAGACCGTATCAAAAGCGGCGTGGCCAGCAGATCGAGGAAGGTGACTCTGCCCCTCTGCTGCACTCTAGGGAGAGCCCATCTGGAGTACTGCAGCCAGCTCTGGAGCCCTCAGCACAGGAAAAACATAGAGCAAGTCCAGAAAAAAATGCAAAAATAGTCAGAAGAATGGAACGCTTCTCCTGTAAGGACAGGCTGAGAGAGTTGGGATAGTTCAGCCTGGAGGAGAGAAAGCTCTGGGAAGACCTTATTGCAGCCTTCCAGTAATTACAGGGGGCCTATAAAAAAAGACACAGACAGACTTTTTGTAGGGCCTGTTACAACAGAACAAGGGGAGATTGTGTTAAACTAAAAAAGGGTATATTTTCACAAGGTACAAGGAAGAATTTTTTCACCATGAGAGTGATAAAACACTATAATGGGTTGCCTAAGGATACAGCAAATACCCCATCCCTGGAAACATTCAAGGTCAGACTAAACGGGACTCTAAGCAACCTGATCTAGTTGAAGATATCCCTACTCACCAGTAAGAAATTCATCAAAATAAGCTTTAAAGGTCCCTCCCAACCCAAAACCTCTACAATATCATCACTTTATACAGTACACAGCAAAACCAATAAAAAAAGGCAAGTTTCCACCTCCAATCCAGTCCATGATCCAATCCTCCAATCCATGAAAATGCAACACACCTAGAACTTCAAAAAAAAAAAAGAAGCACTATGGTATTAAAGCATCCTGCTCACTCTAAACACTCAATACAAAATAACCAGTCGCCCCCACCCACCCCCAAACCAAACATAGAAGCATACTTCTCACTATATATGCTAATTAAGCTCAGCCCATCCCTCAAACTCTCACTTCAAGTACCTGTCCCTCTCTAAATACCAAACCACATCCACACAAATAGCTCAGCCAGATCAAATGTGACAGTGGACAGCAGCATCAGAAGAAAGCTAACACCAGAGAAGCCCAGGAGCAGAATAGGCTCCCTGACCAGAGGCTGTGGCTCATATACCTCCGGCCCCGTCCACCACCCTTCCCACAATCACCTGGGAAAGAGGAGGGGCCAACAACCACAAGGCATAAAGGTGGCTGGAGGAGGGTACCACGTTTTCTCATCTGCCTTAGGTTTATGGCATGCACTATGTTAAATGAAAAACCCAATCTTTATCAGAAATGATGATGATACCTGCTGTTTACCACATCTATTGTGTTAGTGATGTGATCAGGTAAGTAACTAAATATAGTTTTTCTGGGGCATCGATAGGAGAAATGGGAGTGATGTCATGCTAAACTACATATGAAAGTAGTCTGTTGTGAGAAAGGTCTTGGAAACCAGTATCGTGGCAGTAGAAGGGGTTCTGTAGGAACCGGAGAGACCAAAGAGTGCTTGGAGACACAAAAAACTAACTTCAGAGGGTATCTGAATGCAGGATACCTGTCACTGAGGGATCAAGGACTAAATGGGGGCATCTGAGATGATAGGGAAAAAGATAAGGGGCTCTGGATTGCAAAAGAAGTGAATGGTGGTCTCTGGGGCATGAGGTATGCAAATGAGCAACAAGAACACAGGCAGAGGTCTCTGGGAGCACAGAGAAGGTAAATGCAGGGCTCTTGGGCACCCCAAAATACAAACACAGGCATCTCATGAGCAGCGGATGGCCATTGGAGTGGTCCCGAAAGGATCGTGGGCCTCGAGCAGGGGCGGGAGGAAGAAACGAGGGTGCTAGGATATTCCAAAGGCAAACAGAGAAGTTTTGAGGGAATTCGAGGAGGAAAAAAAGAAGGGATTTAATGTGGTTTGGAGCTGCCCAGTTGATTTTATTGCATTCTTAAGGCTGCAAGAGGTTGTATGCCTTTTTCACGCTCTGCTTTCAGATGTTTTAATACTATGGCCTTTTCTCACCCGCAGCCAGCCAGGGGAGGAAAGCTCTCATGAACCGACAGAATCTGGTATTTCTTTTGGTAAGAGGATTTGAGCTGTTCTCTTCTGCCTGCCTATTACCCGTATGGTGTAATCATACACCATACGTTTCTCTCGCGTAGTTATGTAAGGCACAACGTAACCTAGAGTACGTCGTCCGGTCTGCCTGCCGGGCGGTCTTCCACGCCCCGCTTTGGCCAAACAGATACGATCCCCTCAAACCGGAAGGAGTAGGTCAAGGGGGGTAGTTCTCCGATGTCACACCTGTATCGACCGTGTGCTTGCAGGCTCTGTAATTACCGACCCAGTTAGCGACATCCAAATACGTTCACCTTTTCTGACTAAAACAACAAGAGGAATTAGTCAGCGCCCTTTTAGACGGTAACCGATGAGGCGCTCCCAGAGCGGCGTTTGCTACGGCGATACTAGCCCTCATCCCCTGCTCCCTCCCCCAAAGATACCCCCAAAGCAGGTATACCTACAAATACATACCTGACAATTTGAAGAATGCGTCAATGTCACGGTTTTTGGCAAGGGATTATAATATTATAAGAATTACACTGCCAAAAAGCACGTCCCTCTTCCGGAGAGGGGCGAAGATGTAACGGATGCTACCTCAGTAATATTTTCAAACCTGACAGCGGTTTGCAATGAGCGTTATGAAAAATAATGTTACAAACAGAAAAGAGACCAATAAGGCCGCTAAGATCTCTAAGCCACCGTAAAGTTCCCAATTATAGCATTCGCTAGAGTAACTGGCTAGTCAACTCCCTTTTCCAAGTTGCTTTCAGAGGTGCACGCTCTACCATTTCCCAATCTGTATTTGCCCTTGGGGCAAAAGGTCCGCTCGGTGCTGTTCTCCACTTTTGGCTCAGGGCTAGCCCCCCTCAGCACCAAGTTCGTTCTTTGATGATAGACCAAACGTATCCAGGCTCCTGTTCCTTTCACGTTCGGTGGCATTAAGAGTACTTGGAACGGACCTTTTCACCAAGGTGCGAGCGCATTCTTCCTCTGGCGGTGTTTCACATGCACCCAGCCTCCAGCTTCCAAAGAGCGACGTCGCTGCCGATTCGGACGGCCGAGAGGTCGTCTTTGACCTGCGAACGAGACCGCATAACAACTTTTGTTACTGCTTGATGACAGGTTCCCGCAACACTACCAGCAACACGTAGATCTGCTGCTGACCTGGGAGGCGATACCAGTCCCCCTAGCCGGCCAGTAATTACTTTGTAGGGACTTAAGTCGCTGCTCCCAAGGAGCCCCTCCCCCAGCTCGCGGTTGCAGTCTGGCATGGCTCCAGCCCTGCCAAATCCTGTTGCTGTGAGGAAACGCCCTCTGCACAGAACAGAGACAAAGTGGGAACTCTGCCCAGCTCGCGGAGGCCGACGGAGCCTGGCGCGAGCGGCGCGGGAGGGCCACGGGAAAGCTTCGTCGCTGGGCGAGAAGA
>NW_010521245.1:32775-34561 GCF_000687285.1 Phaethon lepturus | reverse complement strand
TCCTCCTCTCCTCTTCTATCCTCTTTTCATCCTTTCCTCTTTCTTCCTTTCTCTTTTCTTGTTCTTCATTTTTTCCCCTTTCCTTCCTTTTCTTTTTCCTTCCTTTTTGTTTTCCTTCCTTTTTTCTTTTCACCTGCACTCACACAGAGACTGATCTGCAATCAAAGGGAGCTTTTAAAATGACATTTTGGATCGGGCCCTGAGATCTCGGCAAGGAGCAAGATGGGCGGGGAGCAGGATTTACATTTCATGGCTTTTAAATAATCTGAGAGACAGAGAACAGCGCTTTCCGAGTCTGAGTTTCCCAAGTCTACGTGGATGTATCTCAGAATGTGTATGTGATTAAGCTTAAGGCCCTTTTCTATACAAAAGCAGGCATATTCACTTTCTGCAGCCTGAACCCCACTTCTCCAGTTTTGAAACAAACGTTCTTGCCAAGGCCTTGACCTTGGTCTGTCATGATGCGAAAGGGGATGGGGATAGAATCCATTTTATTTGTTGGTATCAGCTTCTAAAGCTGTGGTGCTCTCCACTGCAAACGGCCCCTGCTCTCACAAGCACTTGGAGCTGGTGCAGTGAAACATTAGTGACAATGAAAATGAGCCCAAAAGTGAACCAAACAAGACCTAGGGTTTTTTTTTTCTCTTCCCCCACCCCCCATCTTAACCATTTCCAAATTCCCTAATGAAAGCATTTTGATACGGAGGAAGAGCTGCTGGAGCCTGCAATGTGCGATTCAGTGTTTTGTGGTGTGAGATGAACAGATTTTCCTTTCCGTAGGGTTTCCTCTTGCAAAGTCATTGTAGAGGAGGGAATACGGTAAGATTAAATCTGTTTAAAATACTATATTCATGTCACACCAGATACGGTCTCCAGACTGTGCACAGTCTTTCAGCTTCCTTTATTGTGAAATCCTTTTAAAATAGCACAGTATAGAGTAGAAAACTTATTGAAGTATAACTCTCTTGCACCAGCAATGAAGGAAAGTGATCAGCCTTCTGAAATTAATAAATCTGCTTAGTGTCTCTGGCTGCCTTCACGCTGTCTTACTTTCTTTGACTCTTTCCTCATTAATAGACTGATAGTTAAATAAAGCCACTAAATGAATCAATGCGTCTGGCCGGTGAAAGCGGGTTGGTGCCACCCTGTTCCAGGTCTCCTGTGATGTGGCTGGATGGTTGTGGTTTTAGAGCAGGGATGGCCTCGCCAAGGGCTGAGGCTGCTAAAAGCAGGCCGACCACATCGCTTCTGGATGCTCTTCAGGTGTGAAGCTGGACTAGATATTCCTCCTGGCCCCGTGCATTAATAACAGGATGGATTCACTGATTGGCAAGAAAGCAAGAGGTCATCTTGAGGAAGATGACACCAAAGGTCTATGGGAGCCATTTGCTTTAAGAGATCCCAGGCTGTGTGCCAAGTATTGCATTTAAGGAAGCACCGTCCCCTTTCTCCAAAAAAAATCCTACAATCCCCCCAAAAAAAGAAAAAAAGAAAAAAGAAAAAAAGAAAAAAAGAAACATTGCTTTCAGCGGCAGGCGGGGACCGTTTCAATGCGCCTGTCCCACCTTTGGGTGGGACGTGGGAGAGGGATCATTCAGCTGGCACCAAGCGTGCAGCGGACTTCTTTTTTCAAAGCTGCAGAGCTGTTTTGGAATCAAAATGCTGAAAAAGTGCCTATAGTTTGTCTTGCCTTGTGCTTTTTTTATCCAAACTGATCAGACTTGGGGTTTATCCTTGCTCTGATTGTGTTGTACTGTTACAATAAACGGATGGAGCTGAAGCATTC
>NW_010521245.1:11472-32756 GCF_000687285.1 Phaethon lepturus | reverse complement strand
TTCCTGCAGGCGGTTTACAGAAAATATATATATATATGCCTGTGTAGGCACAGTCAGGGAGGGAAAGTTAACTATAAGGGACACAACAAAATATCCATAGTTATGAAACGTGGATTGACTCACTGACTTATCTCACTTATTGTACAAAGATTCACTCTATGTTGAGTTTTTTTTCAATTAGATTTTAAATATGTGTTGACAGGATGAATGTGTACAGTGTGAGTAACCGCAGGGAGAAATGACAGCTCTGCTTTTGTTATTAAACTACTGTCTGGAAAATAATGGAGTGTGTAGAAAAATTGATTATTATTTTGCCAATTACATTAGTGCAGCTAATAACAATCATTAAGCAAGAAATACAGAAAGCTCTGTTTCTCCTCATCCTCAGATGTAGCTTAGATCCTTCTAAGACCTTCAGGTTCTTCTAAGAACTAAGACCTGACGGTCTTAGAAGCTGATAGTCACTTGTGAGGCAAAAATAGATGGTTTTAAGGTAATTTGTCCGTAAGAGTCTCCTGTTATTAATGCAAAGTAAAGACTAGAGTGCGAGCTAGCAACGTTTCACTTCAGACTGTGTTCATTTCTGCTTCGCTCACCCACAGTGAATAAACAGTACCGGACACTTCCTAAATTTAACTTAGGATTTGAATAGGAAAGGTCCTATTCTGTACCACAGTGGCATGACAGACGTTTTACAGTGTAAAAATTTCCTTCTAATTATGGTTTATTTTAATGTATTTACTAAACTAGGTACCCGAGAGAATCATCTACAACGGTGATGTGAAAATCCCTGTTACCTGAAGTCAAAAAAAAAAAAGGTATGTGTTCGTTTTCATTAGCCATTCGACACGTTTCTGCAGGGGTGGTAATGTTGCTGCTTTGTTTTCTGCTGCTAAGATGATGCTTTTCGGTCCAGCGCCGGGAGCTGTGGTGCAGTTTCCTGGCCCTTCGGATGAGGCTGCCCTTCAGGTGCCCACAAGAACCATTTGCAATGGTGGGGCTTTGTGCTTTTGTCAGCCAGGCAGCCCTTCCGTGTCCCACAGCTCGTGTGTACTCCTTTGCAAATGTTTTCTTTCTTTTTCCTCAAATGCTAGCGTTCAGATGTCAGCTACGGGGATTAAGGATGGGTCTGCTGGAGATCTCCCTCAGATCTTGATGAAAATCATGAGTCTGCGTTAAACGACTTCTGTCCTTACAAATTACAAGAGAGTTTAATTCACAGCACTGCTTTCCTCTGGAAATTCCTGTTCATTCAGTCTGTCAACATTGACTAAAAAATATGCCGCTAAATGAAAATGTCGGAGTTAAACTTTCAGTCCCATCCCCTGCTAGACTCAAACAGGCGCTTTGTTTTTTCCACGGAATCTGATTTTTATTGACCTTGACTGTAAAAAATACTAAGTGGCTTAAATGGGTGCCAAGGTTGCAATGGCAGAGATTCCTGTGTGAATTTTGTTATGAAACCTTCTATTTTAGCTAAGAGTACAGGCTGCCGTACAGCCTACTGCGCTTTGATCAACAGTCATGTGCTATTGTTAAACAGTTGTGTTTTATTAGCTTGTGGAATTAAGCTTGGTTGTATCATCATCATCATTATTTTTTTTTTTTTAATTAGTAAGGGTGGGGAAGATGTAATTAGTGCTCTAGACTCTATGTTAAATAACACCAAGAGGAGTTTTGTTGGTGTATGGGCTGCAGGAATAGATTCCTCAAGGAGACCAGAAGAGGTTCATTTTGAGCCTGGTGCTCTTCTCACTTCCCCGAGGAACACCCCAGGTAGGGTTTTGCCTGCAATGCATTTTTTTTTTCCTGTGTTTCACCACTGTAAATGAGAGGGAAACCAGACCACTTGTTTTTTTGTGAGTGCAATATGCTTTTTGCAAGAAGAGAGCCAGGCTGTGATTCAGCTGAAGTAAATGCATTAAGTATGTATTTTCATTGCAAAGGTGCAGCACGTGTTCCATCACCTTGTTCCTAGTGTAACAGTTCTAATTTCAATAATCCCATAGGAAAACTTTTGAGGTTCCTGTAATTTATATATGTGACTATTAGATTTATATAAATAAGTGATATACATTCTTGTTACCCACACAATAAAAAAGAAAAAGCTTTTTTCCTGATGGACACTTGTGATCTCAGGACTTGCTTAGCCTGCTGCTCTCCGGGACAATTCCTTGTGCCCTCCTTCCAATATTTTGTGGTCATGCTTTCACATATTACAGAAAAAAAAAAAAACCAGCAGCAAAGTCCGTTACTTTTAAGCAAATAGCTCTCGGGTCTTGGAAGAGTTAACGAACTTTTATGGCAAGGTTCAGAGAGTTCTGACCCCTATGGTAATATTTCATCTAAGGTTACTGTTGGGAGAGAAATCAAATTTCAGCTGTGAACATGATTGACAGGTGAAAGCAAGAGAGAGAAAGACATCTGGTCAGATGGGGAATTTGGGAAGGAGAAGGACAATTCAGGGAAGTGTCTCTGTGATATTAGGAATAATAAGCTTAGATATGAACACTCCAGTACTCCACGCTCTCTGGAGGCGCGCGTACTTGATATTCATGGAGGTGGTTTGGTTGGGGGAATTTAAGACTGTACATTTATAGCGGTGGACAGTAGTCTCCGTGGTCTAACTTACTAACTTGACTCCTTTGAAAGAATTATGTTATTTCTGGCGTACTTTTAGCATTTCAAGGCAATTCACTTTATGAGTGTGACTGGAATATTTGGTGGTTGCTGCTTAAGAGGTTCTCACCGTGATGTCTCCTGCGGGTCAGACGGCAGCAGGGTTCGTGGAGGTCAGTCGGTGGTGCCGCTCCGTGCCCTCGAGCCTGGGGGGACTGCTGGGAGTTTTCAGAGTAAGCACTGCCGGACAAAATTTGTGTTTATGATATACGCTGTTATACCAATAACAAAATTAGTTGCTATCCCGTAAAATACCACCAAGGGTACATTGTGGTATTTTACAAGGCAGCTTATCTTCTAAGGGCTGTGTCTTGGCCTGTTCCATCTCCTAGCAGCTCTGGTGGAAGTCCCTCACAAGACATACATAACCCCAGGCGTATTTTATCCTACTTCGGTGTATTTTGTTCGGTGCAGAAGAGCTTTTCCATCCTCCAACATCATGGAACCAACAGGAACAAAATATCCCTCTAATAATTTCCCGATCAGCATGATGATGTTGGAAAGTAGAATTTCGTTCTGACATCAAAAACTGCAGCCACGCTTTCTCTTAAAAATGAAGTGTGAGAAAAGAAATCTGGTGTTTTTAATCACTGTGTGTAACATTTAATGTTTCAGTTTTCAAAGAGGCTCTGAAGGACTTTTATAGAGCTCCAAGGGCAGGATGCAGCAATGATGGACCCTGGGATCTAAACTGCATCCTACCTCCATCTCAGGTGAGAGCAAAGGTCCCGGGTGGGCTCCTGGCCCCGCTGCAGACCGTGGTAAAATCCCCGTTGAAGTCCCGGGGTCCACCCTTCCACTACAAAGGGAGAGTCTACGGGGGAGGTCGTCCTAGTGAAAAGCAAGATCTGAACTCACACCACGGTAGCTGTGCTGCGAATTCCCTGGATCGATGTTCTTATTCAGGAGTAAGGGTGGATTTCCTTCCCCCTGCCCAATATAGCTTGAGCTGCTTTCAAAATAAAATAAATTACCTGGGAAAATCCACTCTTACTCCAGAGTAGGAGTGTCCACCCGGGGAATGGATAGCACTGCAGTATAGTTTACTGCATAATTTCCCCATATGGATGAGCCCTAAAACTAAGGGGAAAATAAGGAGCAGTAAAGAACAGAAATTTGTTTTCTGTTTTTTCCAGTTTACCCCTAAGACTTTTCACACAAGGGAAATCACGGCGCTCTTAACGTATACATTTACCTACTTTCCACTGCTATTCCCGCATTCGCACATGCATTTTTAAAAGACATTTGTGTTTTGCGCAAGACCTTTTGCATCCTCGTACTGTTCACGTGTATTTTTGATGCGCAATCAAGTCAGAGTGTTGTTCGTGACATCATTCTTCTCTTCATGGCGACAGCCTGTGACGGCAAACCGCCCGACTTCACCGCAAACCAGACCTTATCGCCCAAGTTTTATTCTCAGACCATACATCTGATAAAATTGAAAATTAAAGCAAAGAACTGTAAAAACAATCAAATTTCTTTGCATATGAGTGAGTTATTTTTAACTTCCTATTGTTGAGTTAGCACTCCCTCTAAAATGGCTTTATTTTCCAAAGCTGATATCAAGATAACTTCCATGAAATATTATTGGCAAGTTTCCTGCTGCAGTCAATGGGAGCCTTGTATGTATTTTTCAAGCAGATGTGCTATATTAAGTCTAAATGAGAATATTTTATTTCAAATGGGATGTAATATGTTATTCTTGATAAAAAAGTTGATAGTTACCTCTCTCCCTTCTTTTCCTTTTCCCAAGCATATTTTGTACAATTTGCAGGTCATTTTACATCGGTTAAAAAAAAAAATGTTCTCTGGTATTTAAGAAAAGCACAACTTCACTATGTCTCAAACTCCTTTCTAGCTCATTCCTGTGAATCTGAAATATGAAAACATCTTGAGTCTTTATGAGCAATGGGAAAGTACATGCCGTATGTGACAGCTTTTACTCCCCCCAAACTCCCAGCAAAGTCAATTTAATAGTTTTCCCTGTGTTTAGAATAAGCGCTAAAATATTTTCCAGTGATGTGGCTTTTGATGTTGTTTAGCTCTAATAGAAGATTTTAAATTAAGTGCTGAAAAAAAATGGAAATATTTTTAACGTCTCTTCTGGGTTTTCTAATTTGTGGCACTTACCAAATGATTCACGCGGTACCAAAATACAGGGGATTGATGAGACAGGAAAAGTACTGATTTAACATCCCACATATAAAATTACTTCTCAGGCTTCCGCATATAGTCCCGATGTTTAGAGAGTGAAGAAAGCGGGAGCTGGGAGGTACAGTCTGACTCACTTGTGAGACTTTGACCCATTTATTTGATTCTAGATTCAGCAAACTACTGAAGCACTTTAAACTTGTTATCTTAGGTTTCTTCTAAAGGTCTGTTACCCTTGATCTCTTTATATCTCAGTTTACTCAGTTATAAACCTAGATAATTAATTCTTACCTTCTAGGCTTTCGGGGGAGCTAACAAACAGCTGTAACGTTCCTTGAAGGCTTTTGATGAAAGCTGGAGTATTGAAGTACCTGCCACCCACCTCAGTTCGCACCCTCGCATGAGAGGTCCTCGGTGCTGCCCGAGTCCATGCGCCATTTCTGCCGGCATGAGAATTTGGTCTCCCGAGCGCGCCAGGCCGCCAGTGCAGAGAGCGGGTGCTTCGGGAGCTGGGAATTTTCTGAATTACACGTAACTTAGCGTTACCTTGATTTTGAGTGGGTCAAAGCGTAAGCAAAATCAGGGCTCAGTTATGTGCCCCCCCCACCAGACAGTGTATCCTTAATGCCGATACGTACACACACGTGTACGGAATCACTCTCGTGCACCTACAAGACGTACAGAGGTCCTGCTGTCCTTGTAATTCCTGCCCTTCCTGCCATTACTCGTATTTCCCAGGGTTCGAGCCATTATCATTCAGCAGTTGTGCAGCTTTCCTTTTCTCTGTCCCTAAATTATTATTGTTTCCCTCCTACTTTCTGCGCCTCCCGACCTGTAATGGAGTCCTCAGCTGTAAATTTGCTAACCGTAAAGATTTTTGCTTGAAATGTTTTGAAAATGCTGTGGGGAAAAAAAAAATAAATAGGAAAGCCTATGAACGACACGCTGTGCCATGCTCCAGCGTTGCACTTCTACGGGAAAGATAATAAAGATATTAGCACTCATATAATTTCAGATAGGAAATGAAACCAGACATGAAAGAAACACTAGCTCCAGCTGTTGAGTGGGAATCAAACTAGCTATGGGAATTACAGGTACTGTCACCGGAGACAGCCCGACTTCTGAGAAATGACCTCAGGTGTAGGAGCTTGCTGTGGCCCCTTGCAGATATTAACACCTAATTAACAATCTGCAAGAGCATCCTACATCTTAATCACCAGTGAGGTGAGAATGACAATCACAAGGAGGAGAAGGAGAAGGGAAATGGTAATTTTTCCTCAGCACGCATCATCTAATAACCATGGTTATTCAGATGCGGCTAAATGCGATTTCCTTTTAGTCATTTCTGCCTGTTGGAAGGCTCAGTACGTTCATTTGCTAGCAGGTAGGCAGCGGAGGTGAGAATTGAATTGATCTGAGATACTCTGAAAAATTGAACCCGAGGTCATTCCTAGTTTAAATTGGGAAGTAAGGCTGAGCTTACGTCTTCCCTTTCTTCTCTCCCTACTCCCCCTCTTTTTGTCTTTCCAGGCATTTAGTCTGTATTGTGTGATTATTCAAACATACTCTGATGGTGGGGAACCTCGTTCCCTCAAAGTTAATCAAAATAAAGAGAGCCTTTGTTAGCGGTGATAGGTAATTAAATAGCGGGCTTCGCGTTGTGCCGGGTTATTGCCGTCCCAGAGCCGGGCTCCCCAGCCCTCCCGTGCGCAGAGCAGCCCGCCGAAGTCACCCAGATTACGGCTAAATTAAGGAAAGAGGGTGTGAAGCCGTGTAAACGATTCACGAGGCCAGGCTGTAAAGGAGAGGGCTGCGTGGGAGCGTGTCTGGGGTCTCCCGGGGAAGGGCTGTTTCCCTGGAGGGGTAGGCATTTTAAAGAGGGGACGAATCACGTGTGCCATTTCTCTGGCTGTGGTTTTAGCCAGGAACAGCTGTAAGTGTGGATGGGAACAAGCCACTTACTTACCCAATTTCAGCTCCAGCATGGACACCGAGGGCCAAATCCTGCTCCTGTTTGCCCGGTCAGGAGCACGGCGGGGGGGATGGAGAGGCGCTGCCCGCGTGCTCTTCCCATATCGCCTGGACCCAAATTCCGTCCTAGTAAGGGGAGAATGGCCACTATATTAACCGCTCAGCTTCCGTGGAAACCCCCATCGTGTTCTTTCCCAATGACAAGAGATAATCTCTGTGTTTTCTGTTATGCTCGCTTCTTCAACTCTTTCGGCTTTGTTTTCACGTGCTGGCCTTGCACCAAAAAATATAACTTGACATCTTGTGTCTTCTCAGCTAAAAAGGTATCAGTTCCTGGACTTAGTGTCAGCTGTACCCAGATCAAAGGCAACAAACATAAAAGTTGACATATATTATTTATTTCGTGGTTTACATCAAGGATGTTTCTTTCTACCCTTTTTTGTTATTATTGCTGATGTTTTGCCCATAATGTTGCGCTCGCTTCTCAAAAGTGTTTGTCCCCTACAGACAAATATTCGTATTAATGTAATCCATCAGCAGTTAACAAATGCCAGCTCACTTCGGTATTTCCCGCACACCCAAAACTCCCATTGTTTTTGCAGGAATCTCTGGGTGTGAGAAGAATGCAGGATCGGGCCCTTGGGTGGGAATTTCAGAGCTGGAGACTTTCTCCCCCAGCCCCAGAAATGCCCTGGGTCGGCTGGCGCAGCAGCCCGGGGCGCTGGCGCAGGGAGTGGGAGATGCTGCATTCTCTCCCTGCATTGTGAGCCGCTGCAGAGGCGAGACAAATGCCACGCTTAGAGGGGAGCAAAAGCTCACAAATAACTTTTTTTTTTTTTTTTTAGTTGTTTGGGCTGGTTTTTTTTCCTGCCTTTCCCCATCTTTCTTGCCTGCCTTTGGAGTTCCGAGTGAGTCATGCAGGGTCTGGCTTACAACCGTGGCCAGAAATGCGTCTGAGATCAGTCAGAAATGCTGCTTGAACCTGTGCATCCCTCTGACCGCTCGGTTTAGTGTAAAACTTTCCTTTATTTCCCCCTTTGTCAACAACTGTGGCAGGTTTTCCTTCCTGAGTTACAGAATCCGCTGAAATGCTGACTCTGACTTTGCCCCCTACCCTCCCACGAGCTATTTTTTTCTGCAATGAAAATAATAATGCTTGAGAAAGATCCTTGGGATTTTTTATTTTTTTGCTTTCTTTTGTTTAGTTTGGTTTTATTTTAAAGCTTGCTGACAATTGTCAAATGTTCATTCTAGCAAAGAAGTGCTCGGAGGGTATAGCCCTGCTGTACAGCCGACGGGAGTAATTTGCAGCTCTCCTTAGAGCTCAGCTATTCAGCCAACGTGTGTCGCTTTACTGTTTCTTTAAAATTTAATTGGGATCAGGCAATCGAGTGTCTCCAAATTTTTTTTGCCTTTTCAGGCTGCAATAAAGCCACTTATAATTTATAATCAAAGTTTGGTATCGTTAAACTAAACTGTAAAACTGACTTCAGGGTTTCAGTCGTAAAATAAATATACGATAAATATTGCAATGGGGCTTGAGTAGCACAGCTAACAACAGTGCAGTGAATGCATATACACACATACATTTTTTCTGGTGTGTGTGTGTATACATTTAGTTCCAGAGGTAAGGAAGATCTAAATAATAGATAACTGGGATGTATTCTTCTTGGTAGAATTGAAGCTAAGATAGATCTGTAGCCCAAGAAGTTATTTTAAATGCAAAATGAAGTGTTAATTTATTAAAGTCATTTATGCATCAACATTATTTTTATGTCTTTATTTATATTTTCCTGTAATATGGAGCAATGTAGTATTCATCCTGGGTTTTTCTGTCTGTTGACTGTAGCGCTTCTTTGCTTAGATTTTTTTTCTAACAAGGCAGCTCATTTAGAAAGAAATGTTTATGTGAAGTGCTTGTCAGTTGGCATTTTTACTAGTGTGCTAACCCAAAGGTAAAATATAAAGGCACGTCTTTTCCTTGCTGGCTTGTTGCTACTAGAAGGGTTCCTCCCTTGTTAGCTTGATAAATAATTTTACTAGCGGGAATCTGCTGAATTTTTATGCTTGCTGTCTATTTTCTGCTTGCTGCAAATAAATTCCAGCACTCAGAGGGCACTAAAACTCCGAACACATGGTATTTTCCCATTTTGTTGCTGGTTGCCTAAAAAATATTTATTTCATCTTGTGTTTTTAATTAAATCTTTTTTTTTAAAAAGAAAAGGAGAAAAACCCCTCAAGTTTTGCAGTTATTTCCAAATAAAGGTTTTAGTCCAGATTGAACTTAATATAGAGTCTTGACTTTAAATAACACGTTATCACAGGTAAACTAAACGGGTAGTGTGTTAAATCAGTCGTCACTCCAACTGCCTAATGGTTTTCAGATTAAGTGCAAGGCTTATTTATTGACATATCATCCGTTTAAACATTTCTTACAATTTATTATATACTTTTAGTTTTCCAGTTTGCAATCAAGAAAGCTAATTTCATTTGCAAAATTAATCCTCTAGTTTGGTGAGAGAACGCACTGAAAAGGTTTAGATTGTGGGTTGCCATGGCATATATGGCAGGAAAAAGTTTGCAAGTAATTAAATTGGGGAGGCTAAAGTAGAAGAGGCATTGGTTCGCTTTTTTCACTCTATTTTTACATTTTTCTTCAGGGGATTTTTTTTTGGCAGTTACTGAAGCTTTATGCATTTTAAAATTGAATCGAACTCAAGAAAGCGAGAAGTGACCGCCAGCAGCCCCATAGCGAGCTCGGCACGTCGGAGGGTGCGCTGCCACTGGCGCGCATCTGGAGGCTCGCTTCCCCTTGGCAGCACACCCCGGCTCGGTGTCCCGGCTTTCTGGTTTTGGGGGTTTTGCAGACTTAAGTAGATTTAGGAGCTGACCTTTCAAGTCAGATTTTTTGGCAGCAACGGGATCCCTGTGACTTCTGCGGGGCAGTCCCACATTTTCCCAAACGGTCGCAGGGATGCGCCCAGCATCACGTCCTCACACACCTGCACAGCTCAGGGGGCGAGCAGTTAAAGGACCGGGATGCAGGATAGTTACAGTTAGCAAGAGAAGGAAAAAGGTGGTAAAAATCGCGTCCTTTCCGTCACACGGTGATGTGTCTGTGCTTGATTTTGCACCGAGGGCACCCGGGTGTTGTGGCTTCGCTGCATTTCCTGTGCAGAGGTGTCCGTGCGAGGACCAGCAGGCGTGGGAGAACCTGGCAGCTCCAGCAGGGAAGCGAAGTGTCGGTGTCATCCAACACTGCAGCCCGCTTCTATTTCTGTGTGCCAGGAGCCCTGCCCGTGGACGGAAGCCCTGCTGTGGTGGCAGCAGTGCCGGTGTGGGGCAAAGACCATATCCAAAGCAGTCCCCCCCGTGGGGAGGGGACAGGGGAGGCGGACGGGTGGGCAACGCTGCTGCCCCATC
The DNA here is from genome assembly GCF_000687285.1 of Phaethon lepturus. Lineage (NCBI taxonomy): Eukaryota > Metazoa > Chordata > Aves > Phaethontiformes > Phaethontidae > Phaethon > Phaethon lepturus. The sequence goes on along the minus strand of NW_010521245.1, from coordinate 22,532 downwards.
CCTTGCCCACCCTGTCCCCCCCACTGGCGCGCAAGGGAGCTGAGCAGCATGTCCCATGCACTTTCCCTCAAACAGCACGAAGCCACATACCCTTGAAGATGCCAGGCAAATCCACACAAAATTTTAGAATTATTTACGTATTTTTAGCACAATTTGTCTCAAAGCAATCCTCAAACTTTGGCCCAGATTCTTACATTCTTACACCAACCACCCTCCCATTCATTTACTTATTTCCATAAGAGTTAGGGGACGGATCTGAGCGGTGTAAGCCACGCCACAGCCCGGCTGCCCTGCAGACACCAGCCTTTCCGTGTACGTGAGCACATCCCGAATCACGCGATGGGGCGGCGGGAAGAACTGAAGTGCCAGCATGGAATAGACAAGGGAAGAGCTTGGGCGGTGAGGAGAATTGCCCTTGGGGGACAGGCCTTCCAAAATCATAAACGAAATGGGGTTACAAGCAATCTCGGAGGGGACGTAATCCGCCCCTGCGCCACGAGGCAGGGTCAGGCAGGCTTAGGTTATGGCTGACAGATATTTGCATAACCTGTCGTTAAAGCCCCCCGTGGAGACTGTGACACCTCCCTGGAGCCTCCCCTGCAGACCTTCACCACCAGCCCTTCTCAACAGCGTTTCTCCTTGTCTAAGCCGCGGCGCAGACCCCTGACGCCTTGTCCTGGCCGCCGCGGTCACCCAGGACAGCCCGTTCCTTTCCTCTTCGCGCTCACCCTTTGCGTATTTGAAGGCTGTTGTTACGGCTTGCTGCACCCTCCTTTTCTCCAGACTAAACCACTCCAGGTTTTTCAGTCTTCCTTCATAGGTTATGGTCATGACTTTGTTATTTAATAGCTAGTCTGAAGAGTCCGCACACAGTAAACTTGCTGGAATTCAATCTACCTGTGTTGAAAAGGGCTGTGAGGATGCTGCCTGGAGGCTTTACAATGTCTGAAAGGAGACTAATTTAATTCTTACTCTGATAATTTTTCTTCTGTGGGATGGAGGGCAGGGAGCATTTCTTTACCTGTGTGTGTGTGAACTGCAGTCTCCCCACGAATTTACCCTGGTAACAGGAATATTGCAGTGCAACATACAGCCAGAGCTCGCTGTCAGGCTCTAGGAAACGTGTTAATATTTTATAGTTTTATATACAAAAGTAAGAATGGGAGACAGGACGCAGCCTCTGTGGTTGCAGGTATCACCTTGGGGTGTACCTTCAAGGTGCTACCCGCAGATTTTGTCACACGACTTTCATTAATTTGAGCAGCAGCCGAGCAGCCGCAGCCGCCTGTACGCTGCCTTTCCCTCCGCTGGTGTTGCTGGTCGGCCCCCGTGTTTCAAAACTTTCCAGCTTTGACATAGGTTCGGGTAGATCCAGCTTTTCCTTTGTGGCAGAAGGAGGTTTCCCCCAAAATGCCACAGATGAAGGTGGACCAAAGAGGATTTTTCAGCCGTCTGCACAGACCTGGGCTTTGCTATTGGCCCTAAGCTGCTTTTTTAAAAGTTGGAAAAGACAGTGGTGATCTTTCAATGAAGATTTGCTTTGCTCCTTGGAAAAAATGAGGGGAAACAGCCTGCTAATTCTGCTTTTCTCATTGTCTTCCAGTGTCTTGCCTAGGCGGTTGGTGGGGAGATGTCCTGGAGCAAAAGAAAAGTATTTTACTCACAAGAAAATATTCCCTGGGAACTTCTGTTCTCGGACGTGCTGGTACAAATTGCTCCCCAGTGGGATTAATCAGCACGGCAGAATACCAGGGAGCATCTCCTGGAGGTGGTTTTAAGTTTTGCAAGATTTTGGCTCCCTGATTTAAGTTTTAACCAAAGCCCGCGTAGAAAGGTGCTAACAGGGTCGCAGTGGCACACGCTGCCACCTCACTCCTGCAGACTTTGGGTACACAATGAAACTGTAAGCAGCTAACAAGTCAAGTAGACATTTTAGTCTAAGTCTTTTCTAGCTCCAAAGGAAGATCTCGTTGAGAAATATTTGCAGAGCTCAATTATGTAGGAAGTAAAACGAGATGACCTTACTGAGCCATTGGCTCAAATCAGAGGTATAGCAGCAGAAGTGAAAATATGTGCTTCCTTCTCTAAAGAATGGAGTTAGGGACCAGTTCTTACTACAGTGAAGAAGAGAGAGAAAAATGTATTGTCTTCCTTTCAGTAGTTCGTTTTCCTTTGCAAAAAGTGATTAATGCATTACTATAGCAAATTTATTGTATAGCCTGATTATCATTGCATAATAAATCTAAACAACTGTGGCTGTCGTGGTGATAAGCTGGCATGATTCTGCCTCTCTTAAAAAAGGTTTGGAAGTTAAGCTTAACTTTTAGCTTTCTGCATTTATGGGATAAAATTTATTTTGGCCATTACAGCTCTATCTGTTTGAAACTGCACCAAAAGCAAATACATTGTTCAAAAGGATGTTATATTATTGGGGGAGTTTTACCTTCACTCAATTTGCAAAAAACCTGAACATCAGCATTAAAATGGAAATGGAGTTCAGGAGAAAATAATAACTCAGTTGTTAAAAAAAAAGTTGTAACATTTAAAAGGGACTTTTCAAATATCAAGGATGGACAACCCAATTAAATTAACTGTATTATATTCACAGCCGTTAACACCTCGGGCTCAGCTCTTCTCGGACTGCTAGAGTTTGCTGAGGGCTTGTCTATGCCTGGATGAGAGACTTCCAGGGAGCTGCAGGAAGAAGTGCTTGTGACTAATCAGAGCCTTTTTCTGGGAATGGTGGGGGAACTGGTACTGCAGCGTTAGTGCTGTTACTGTGCCGAACCAGAGCCCGAGCAAGTGCTGGGTTGGGGAAGGATCCCTTGGCCACGTGGGCGATACCCGCTGCCCAGGCTCCACTCCACTCTGTCGTGTGGCACATAGAGATTGGTTGTGTCTTTCTTTTTCCTTCTCTCTCTCCATGGGCACACATGAAAGGATATTGCACCCCTGTGCTGAAGGAGTTCATGTATGTTCTGCCTGAATGCTGCGGCAAGGGCCACCCTTCTGAAAACACCCAACCTTTGGAGGGCGTGATGTGAAAAGAGATCTTGTACCCAAGCACATGGTTGTATGTTTGGGCCATACTTTTCTCATCAGTGAGAAGGTACCCACTGCAGAGCAATAGCAGGGTGTGTTGGTGTCAGGAGAGCTCCCATGTCCTGGGTTTTCTCCTCCCAGCTGTGCTTATCTGTTTCCCTCACCCAGGGCTCCTGCCCACCACCATGGCTCCCAGTCTCTTTGGAGAAACACCAACTGCTTTGGAAGCAGCAGAGAACACTCGGGCATCTTTGTACCTCTTGGCCCATCATTGCTTTGTCTTCCTCCAGGTGTTCTGCACAAAGTTTGGGACCGAGGTAGAGAGTCTGGGCAATTTAGTTGGTAGAAAACTTGTCTGACTCCCAAGCTGAGTAACAGCTGTAAGTTGTAAGCTGCAAATTGCTTCCAAAAAGGTGCAGGTGAAATTTCTTGCATAGCTGTATAAGTTTTGTAGTGTAAAGAAAGATGGGAAGCAGGTCATGAGTCACTCCAGACATCATCTAAAGTCTGTTGCAACCCAACTCTGGGAACAACACATTTGGATTAGGAGCTCCAGAGAAATTTTCCCTTTTGTAGTGAGGACATGTGAAGGTGATAAAGGTGAGTCTCTTCTCTAGCCTCTGAAAACCCTGTATTATCTCTTTGTGAAAGAGATATCTTAATCTCTTATCTCTGAAGACCTCCTGCTTCACAGACTTCTTGTTTCCATAGGCATGTTCTTGATGGCCGTGGTGGGAAGTGATCCCCCATGGTGGTTGTGAAGTTGTTGGAAGACTTTCCTGTTCTGGTACCCAGGCAACACCATGTCCATTTGTGGTCATCAAAGTGTTGCTTGATTTGGGCTGGCAATACTGCAGTCTGGGGAACTGAGTTCAGCCTTTCGACAACATCAAGGCTTGCAGCCAGGACTGGCACTAGGTGGTAGTTTATTCTCAAAAAGTTGAGTGTCTTTGTGTGATTTTAAGTTCATGGACTCCTAGCATTTTTTTTCTTCTTTCATTTTTCCTCAAGATACATTGTAGACTATCTTGATCCCAGTAGGGTTCAAAAGGTCTCTATTTGGGTATGAATCACTTTTTTTTTTTTTTTTTAAAAGAAGTAGTTACTTGGTACAATCTGGTATAATCAAGTATCACGAAGGGTAATAAAAAGACTAAAGCTTTTGCACAGGCTTTCAAGGGCTGAAAGGCTGCTCTTTTTTTTTTTTTTTTTTTCCCCGGGTTTGTTGAACATCTTGAAAATAAACCAGCATGTTTCAAAAGGGAAGATAGATGTGTCTGTTCAAATAGGCATTACGTTTGGAATTGGTGCCTCTGGTTGTTAAACAGAATCCTTGTTTAACATCCTCATTAAGAACTGTGACGTGCCACCAGTTTTATGAAGATCAAGTAATTTACTTTTAAAGTAAATTAAAGCAAATTTCTCTGTGGTGACAAGTCAATAAAACAATGAAAGGCTCAAGTTTTTCAATCACCCAACATCTGTTCCTTGTTTTCCCCTAGATGTAAATGCCCCGTGTACAGCGATAGGTGAACAGAGCGAGAGCCAACAGCTATAATGTTGGTTAGGGTTTTTTGTGTGTGGTTTTTTTTTGGGGGGGGGTGGTGGTGGTTGGGTTTTTTTAAACAACACTGTAAGCCCTTTCCATTTTTGGAAAGTGTAATTTTGTAGTTTCCTGTGGCGGCACGTTCAAAGCTCCATTGACACAGGAGCAGTGACAGTTGATGGCTCTGATGCTGTATTTTGTTGCTGGAAGCACACTAAGCTACTGCAGAGTAGTGTACGTGGTGAGCCACTTCTTGGAAGCCCAGTCAGCGCGAATGAGATCCCCGTCTTCTGTCCGAGCCACCCACACCACCAGCAAACACCTCAGAAGCGGAGGGTACTCGGATGCTCTCCCAGCCGTGGTGGGAACTAGGTTGTATAAAACCTCATTGAAACCACTTCCACGTTGTACCCACGCTTAACCTTTTGTCTTGAAACGTGTCTCAGAGAGAAGCCAGCACACGAAAAACAAGATATTAGACCCATTTTGCATTTCAACAAGTGCAGGATGCAAACTGTAACGTGTTTGTTTTAAGTGTTCTGGAGGGTTTGGCGTTCCGTGGTGTGAGAATTGGCTCCCTGCTGTGTGAAGTATTCACATGTGGATTTGGGCTGCGTGGGAAACGCTGGCATAGTGGAAAAGAGAGGGGAAGGCTCTGCTGGGAAAGTAAGAGGGGGCTGGATGTTAGTCACTTGGGGCAGAAGTCTTTTCCTACCTCCTCTTAAGAGGGCGGTTTGTCTTGGACAGCGTAGCATTGACTTTTGGAGTGGTTGGGCAGGACAGGAAGTCGTTACTGGATGCACATGAAAATTCGAAGCTCAGATAATTGATATATTAAAAGGTCAGTGAAAGTCCAGAGGCCTTTGCTCTCAAACCATCCCACCCATTGAAATCTGCCTGCTTTCACAGATATGGTTGTGGACCCCATCTTCTGAGGTGTAGGTCTGCCTTTTATCTTATGGTGTCTTCTTCTGAGTCCTCAGGTTCAAGACCTTCAGCGGGAGTGGTTTACCCTCGCTCAGATCTTTACGGGGCCAGGAAACGGGCTGCTCTACTTTATGGGAAACAAGTAATTAGGTCTCACCAAATTCAAGGTACCTGGCTGTGGGGAGCCGGCAACTTGTCCTTTGCTAGTACTTCTAGAAAAGGGCTGAGAAATTCTTTGCATGCTTCGGTGATGCTACGCTAGATTTTAGTACACTCAAGTACATAGATTCATTGAGCAATTCTGAAATCTCTGTTTTCTCCAAAGGGTGAGTAATGTTGTAATCGTATCACCATATTAAAAAAAAAAGCCCTATGAGATTTTAAATGGCAAAAGAAATCGTAGTGTTTAGTCCATCTATAGAATTTTTTGTAATTTCTGTCTATATTTGTGCCTTTTGCAGCTTAAAGACTGAGTATGGGAAGGTGTAATTTTAAACAGCTTGCTTTGCTTTCTTCTTGTCCGCATAAAGTGATGCTACACTCAGTCAATGGAGGAGGCAAAGGAGTCATCCAGCTGAGATGCAGCTTTCTAGGGTGTGTTGCTCATGAGCTGTCACGCAAAAAATAGGTGGTCGTGTTTTGGATACAGGGGTTCCTCCTAAATCCCTTTTTTCCATAGTTTCGGTGGACTTTGGATGGATCCTTTGCTTGCAACTGTTGTCACCATGCTCGGGCTCACGGTGTCCTGGAGGCATATACACAAAGGCAGCGCGCAGACGTGCGCACCTCCTGGGAGGTGCTCAGCCTTGGGCAGGATGGGGCCTTTTTGTCTGCTGAGCCATTCGGGGAGCTAATGCTGGAATAGAGCCGTGTAACTGAATTCCCAGCTCATACGGTTTATTTAGAGATCTGCTCAGAGGTGAGGGTGAAATAACAACGCCTTGCACTTCCTGGGTGCCTTTCATCTTTCCAAATATTATTCATTAGCCCTCAAAACATGCCTGCGAGGCAGATGAGAGCTGGATGGATACGGCTCCTTTCACGCACCGCTGGAACCAAGCAGCCGTCCGGCTGTATAAAACAACGCTGCCCGCAGCTTGGGGCAGATGAGGACGTGGATAACAAGCCTGTGTCTCGTTGAGGGTGCCGAGAGGACTTAGCTAGGCAGAATTCAGTTGCCTCTGCTGGAGCTTGGCCGCAAGTTGAGGCTCACCTCCCTCCCTCCACTGCGTTCGCCATGGAGCCCGGCGCTCCATCGGGTCCTTGTCCCGTTCGAAGGACGACCTTGCGCTTCGCTCTGGCCTGAGCGGGTGTAGAGCCGGGAGCGGAGAACCCTTCCCGGGACTGCGCGGGTCTTGCTTCCCAGAGATCCGGCCGGTGCCTTTTACCGCGGCGAGCGAAGCCCTGACCTCACGCTGAGATTCCCCCTCCGGTGTCCCCGGGGCAACTGGAGCTGCACAACACGAATCCCCTTTTGTTTGCTTTTGCAGCACGTAATTCTAGAGCATAAAAATACTGAAGCTAGAACTCAAATTTTACCTATTTTGTGTTAATAGGTGCTAAATAATGTAATAAATCTCCAGACTCTCTTTAAAGCTTCACAGAGTGCAATTTATTGTAAAACTACACTTACTGTGTTTTACGTCCACTGTAATTGCCTGTTTCATCTAATCGAGATTATACTTGTGTATAACAAGGACCAGCCCAAGATAGAAAGAGATGAATTATTAAACAAGAAGTTTGGGAATTAAGATTTTAAACATGCTTACTAGATACATGTGTAATGTTTAGAAGTAGATCTGAAAGGACTTACGCAATGTGCTTTAAACAGGTTTTGAAAAGAAAATGACCGATACATCAAATCTTTAAAAGGAATTGACCAATAAATCAAATCCGGAATCGGGTCTAAAAAAGCAAACAACCAATATGTCAAATTCATGGCGTGTTTATTAAAGCGAGGAATTGCTTGTCTGTGACTGAATCTGCGTGCTGCAATCATGCAATTAAATACTTGAAATTCTTCAGTAAGAAATTGTCTGTGCAGGTGTGCACACGTGTGCCTTTCTATGCGGACACAAAGTAAATACACGTATCTCTCTGCAGTGTTTTAGCCACACTAACAGCATATGGGATTTGCTTAAGTCTCTTAGGTGTGCCTGGGATTTCAGTCTGAAATCTCTCCGTTTCAATATTCACGTGTTACTAGACCTGAGCGGCTCATGGTTCCAACTCTTTTAAAAATTGTAATTGTTAGTATAGCCCAGATTTTAAAAATGATGAGGCATGCCTTGTTCTGAAAGCTTTCTGCTTTTGTTTTCTGACTCTAATTGTACACTAGCAGCAGCACAAACTCCTTTGGCTAATTCAAAGTGTTTTGATAGACAGCTTGGGCCCAAAGCATATTTTCAAGATCAAGACTATAAAAATCTCACTATGGAAAAATCATCATTTGCCTCACTGACTTTGATTTACATCTATGTTACAGAGCCATGAAATTTAAAATAAGATGACCTAAATTGTCCTATAATAATGTGGGCATGAACGTATACTCCTGGCAGCAGAGTTTCTCTGTCACTATACCGAATGAAATCTGGTTTTTAGTGCCAATCAGTTAGGCATCATTAACCCTTTAAGAATGTTATTAGCTTTCTCACAAAGCTTTTCATTATGTAACAAATGTTTTCAGACTAAACTTGTCGAGGTCAAAGAATCCAAGCCAGTGAGATTTAGGACTTTTTTGTCCTCTGCAATAATATGTATACACTCTCCGTCACACCAAACATAAATTATTAGCAGTGGTTCTAAAAAGCTTGCAGAAATGTAGTATTTAAGTTAAAAAGCAGTCCTTCATAAGCTGTCCCCAACTTCTACTGGAAATATGTGCTCCTCCCCCTCATACCTTTTTTGCTATATAGTAGAAAATTTGCTCTGTACATGAATCCTCCAGGATCCAGGAATGAAAATTGCTTTGCATTTGCTATTACATTATGGTGTTCTCCATCCCGATTTTTTTTTTTTCTCAGTTCATGTTGTTCTTTTCGCAATAAGTGTATGTTTGAATTGAATTGAAGAGTAGCATATTAAAGAAGTGGTTTTCATAGCTGTTTATGTCCTTTCATCCAAAGAAGTGTGAGAAAAGCAATCAAGGTTTCAGATTGACATGCTAAAGCCAGAACTATCAGAGGAAGCGTCTTGCTGGTGGAGTGCCTGATATTTGCATACCTAGTTTGTTTGAATTAGTCCAGACTAAACCAAGGTATTTATAGAACTAGCTTCAGCCTGTGGTCAGGCCTTTAAAGAATAACTGATTTACTTTCAGGTAAAATAATTATTAATCCATTCCCCCAGCTTTATGCCTCTGACTATGTCAAAACACAGCATCTATAACCCTGACTCAGTGAGTTATTCAGACCTCCCATCACTCTGTTTTTCAACAGATGGCATCTAGGTGACTTGCAGTCTTACAAGTGGGACTGATGATGTGAAATAGAGGAGCTTAAAAAGTAATTGCAGAGACAGGAGGAAAAATTAGGAATTAGTATCACGGTCGGAAATGGAAAGCAGCCTCACATGGAAGTGAAATTCTCAATTGGTAGCTTTTACATCAAAAGTGTTGTCTGATTTGTATTTATAGCAATATAAATAAAGCGATGTCGGCAGTGGTATTGTGCTCAGAAATTGCTCTCGCAGGCGTTTGGGATGAGCTTCCCATGAGAGACGGGTGAGTAAGAAGCTGCACGACTAGCTACTCCTCTGCTCGCAGAGAGCACCGCGTCCTTCAGCAAGGATTTGGGAAAGGGGTTGCTGTGCAGCCCAAGTAAAACATCCTGTGGTTTTGGTTCTGAAGAGCTCGCGTTAACATTTTGCTGATGTGTTGACGTGGCCCACGGAAGAACCTGCGTTACTCGCTGGGACACGTAACGTGAATGTGTGTGAATTCAGGCCAGGTGACCAGTCAGTTTTAAGGGAAGGTTGAGAACGTAGAAAATCAAAAGTACAATTTACATGACTGGCTGAAAGATATGTTCAAGTGCTATTGATGCACCTGAGCCGCGTTTGTGATGGATACACACAGCAGTAATAATGCAGAGAGTAATTGTCTCTGCGAAAGGGGCAGTGGCAGTGGTTAAATGAGGGGTCAGTGTCAGGGGCTGTATCGTCACCGCTGCTGAAAATCAAGAGAAGTCAGCCACCACGTTTGGCTAGGACATAGTTTAAAGCACCACTTTCCTTCTTAGCTTAGCTCTGAGGGGCCTCTTCAGCACGAATCCTGCATTGTCGGTGAATAGAGCTTCATAGTCAACTCCAGGTAATGGGTGCTTGGAGTCCTACAGAAATTCCCACGGGAATACGTTCACCTGTGCTTGCTGGATGTCTGCTGGCACTGTGGTGCAGTGCTGGTTTTAAAAGAAAGCATGGATATGAGGGCTGATTTGGTCTTTCCAGTGCTAGCTCTGCTGCTGCTGTGGACCAAAATCCCCATGTAAATAAAAACTTAGTTAGTTTAGTTTAGCTTTTAGTTGAGCTCCAGCCCCTGTGATTTCAGTAAGACTCAGCTGCATGTATCTCAGTATGGACTGAACACTTTAATGAAACCAGATCCAAATTCACATCTTAGTAAGACTAATGCTCAAGAATGAAGAGGTTATTTGTCTGTCCCAGCGGAATCCTTTTTGGCGTAACACATTTTACGGCTGTATGTAAATTCACAGTGGTGTATGAAATACTTTTCCCCATCATATACTGTCTCTGTCGCTACCTTCTCCTAACCGTTATCTCAGTAGAAAAGAACATTTAGAAAAGCACACTTAAAAATGTGTGCTAAAAACTTACTGCCTGAAAACATAGAAAATGTTTTAACTGAACCTTTTTGAGGCTTAAGGAACTTCAAAAAGAAATTGGGAATCGTGAAAAGTTCTGGGGGTGTTTCTGGGGTTTTTTTGTTGCTCTTTGAAAAATGCAAGTAATGCCTTTAAAATAGGTGTGCTGAAGAGAGGAGGCTTTTGTTCTGACAGATTGTACATCAAGTTTCAGCATGATGGGGTTTGAAATGGTAAAAGTTAGAATTTGATAAAACAAGCTTTTGGGGGTCCATTCGCTAAAAGATTCCTGCATGCCACGTGAATTCAGAAAAAATCGTGGAAACGGAGTGGATTTTTTTAACTGTATGCAGCTGTTAAGGAAATAAGAGTGCAAAATGCACTTTGAGATATTGTAATGGCAGGAATTTTGCAGTAATATCGTCACTGTTGAAATCAGCTTATTTGCTGGAGTTCTTTAGTGTTTAGGCTTAGGGGAAACATGTAATTCCAACCTTTCCCCAGCACAGAAAGGAACGTTTTTGAAGTTTGATTAGTTTCTTGTTTTCTTCAGGTTTCTGTTTTCGTACTCTTTCTGCATTTCCCAAACAGCATGGAAATACCAGATAAAACGTGGAAGTTTTCTGAAGTGGTTTTTAGAAGTTTTCCCTGATGTTTACGACCGCGGGGATGAAATACGCCGCCATCAGTAAGCAGGGCGGGATGATGCTTCTCCCGCACGAGCC
>NW_010521245.1:11006-11382 GCF_000687285.1 Phaethon lepturus | reverse complement strand
CCCGAAGGTGGTTGGGCCGAGCGTGCGTGAGGCCGGAAGATTTAGGGCAGGTATTTGGAGAAGCGGAGCGACGGCGCTCGGCGGGAGCGTGGGGCTGGGGGGGGCCGGGGCAGCCCTGCTGTCAGCCGGGAACGCTGGTTTCTTCTGGCCGGTGCTGATCATCCGGGTGGAACGAGGGTCGGGAGACATCTCCCGTCCTCGCCTCAGGTCAAGGAGAAGGTGGAAGGTGAACCGGTCTGATCGCTTGGGTCCTCCCCAAGGAGGGGAAGAGCCAAGCCTGAATTTCGGGGAGGAGAGGGAAGGGGCTGGACTCGCCTTTTTGAGGAGAAGGGAATATCAAAAAGCTTACCAAAACAAAATGGTGAAAGGAAAGGCT
>NW_010521245.1:10552-10847 GCF_000687285.1 Phaethon lepturus | reverse complement strand
CCTCCTTCGCATTGCGCAAGGAGGGGAGGTAGCAGCAGTCCCGGTTTTGTAACCGGTAACTATTTCCGGCGAACCGCATTGCCTGGAATCACTTCGTATTCAGAAAAAGAACAAAATGTTACATCAAAAGATACCTCCTTCTGGTTCTTGGGTTTAAATTGCTTCTCTAGGTAAACCCACAGCCCGGCCAGGGGTGAGCCGACGGATTCTTAAGAGTCTGCCGGCCAGATTATTCTCTCTCCCCGTCTCTTCCTCCCTCTCCGGCACCTCTGCGTTACCAGCCCGGCGTCTGGGA
>NW_010521245.1:4214-10531 GCF_000687285.1 Phaethon lepturus | reverse complement strand
CGCGGGCGCGGAGCAGTGGCCGCTCCGCCGCGGTGCCGGGGCGCGGGGCTCGTGCCGGGCAGTGGGGTCCCCCACCCGAGCTGGCCCAGATGCAGGTGGAAGAGGAGGCGGGCGGGTGTTGTGAATCTGTGTTGCTGTAACACAATGGGTTGTTCAGCGACAGTTCTCGGGCGGTAAATGGCTCCTTTGTGTTACTCCCCTCCCCGCGGTAGCTGTCGCAGCTCTGTGTGTGCGTGTCGTTTCGCGGGTGTATGAACTAGCAGCAGGGCTCCCCGGCTGCAGGCTCCCTCCTCCTCCTCCTCCTCCTCTCCCTCTCCTGCTCCCCATCTTCCAGCACCCGCTGCCCCAGCGCGCGGTTCAAACAAAATTAGCAAAATAAGGAGTGACTGGGGGGGGGCGGGGATCCTTTCTTTTTGCTTCTCTCATTCTGAGGACTGTAGTGCGTCTTTTTTGAGGGGCTTGATGGGAGCCGGGACATTTGCTCGTTACACTGTGGCACTGTAAGAGGGTGATCGTCATGGGCTATAAAGTAACGGGAAGTCTCACGGCCCCTCCAGCTCTGTAACACAGTGGCTTGCTCACACAGGAGAGAGGGATTTATAGCGTTGCCTTGTATTTTTTAACATATTTTTTCTGCTTTTTATTTACAACCTAGCCCAACAGTTCTTGCTTTGTCCCCTGTCTCCCTCCCCTCCCTATCTCAGTTCTGCCTGTTCCTCTTGGTGTATTGGAGCCCCAGCGGGATCCAAAAACCCGTCAGTTTAGGCGGAGGAGCAGCACGGATAAAGGTTGAACTTTGAAGTGCGCACATCCCCCTTCCAGCTCTATGTCTTGCCTCAGTAGAAGCAAGTGAGGGATAAACAGCTGCTTTTCTAGGCTGTGGGGAAGGCAAGGAGAAGACGGAGCTGCGGAGGAGAGCGAAGAATATGAAAAAGGGCGTGTTCCTTGTTATCAACCTTGTCAGGCTATTTTCCTTATGAGCTTTTGTTGAAGCCCAGTGTCTTTCCCTTATGCAAATAAGTATAATCTCTGAAGGAGTTTTGAGTTGCAGCTTTTCAAAGCAGTGGGGTGTGGTCCCATTTTATTATGTCACCGAAGACGCGATGCAGTCATGTCAGCGGCAGTAAGTGCCTCGATGCTGTCAAACCAAGGCAGCTGCGAGCGAGGGTGGGTGCCGCTGTCCCTGGCACTGCCGTCAGAGTCTCCCAGCTGCTGGGGCTCACGAGCAGCACTTCCCAAATTTTGGCCCGGGTCTGGTGGTGTTCGTGGGGTGACTGTGCCCTGGTGTGCTTGAAGCATTAGTAAATGCAGAATTACCAGGGGAAGAGGGAAGATTGCGAATGATGCAGACGTCGCCTTCATAATTAAACAGCTTTTGGGAGACGTTGTCTTTCTGTCAGCATCGGAGGCTGGTCCCCAGATCCCGTCCATTGCCTCTGACAAAATGGCGTGGCATTGCGTTGCTGACAACGGCTCGGCTTTGGTACAATCTGCTCCCGTTGAACCAGCTCCCTCGGAAGCTGCAGCAACGAGTTAACCATCTGGGGTCAAGAAGAGGACATTAAATATAATCAGCAGCTCTCTTAATCTTAGGAGGAGAATCCTCGTTTGCTTGAACGTGTGTGCTGATCAAAGCGTGATAGGAGCCGGGATGCCATACAGTAACAGCTATTTCCCAGGAAGGGTCTGTCTTTTTTTTTCTGCCCTTAAAGGCAGAAAGGAAAAGCACCAGGAATTTTCAGTCGCTGGAACTTTTCCTCTTGTGGCTCAACTAATGCAGTGTCTGGAATCAGCTGCACCTGACCAGCTTTTATGCGTGTTAACTATCAGCTAACATAATCTGAAGCCCTAGGAAAATAGGTTGTAGCACAGATGTAAGACACTGAAGGAAGACAGTAATTTTTTCCTGTAGATGGGAAATGCATATGTTGCCTCACTCACTTGTCATTACTGAAACTATAGGTAGGGACAAAAATAGAAACTACTGACAGCTTGATTTCTTCATGCTGGCACTGAGCTACAGCGGAGCTCTACAAGACCCTATAAATATGCAAGCGAAGGGAAATCCTACACAAGTGCTATCATACTGCTATAGGACTGAATAGAATTAGCTTTATTGCAACCAAACAGTATGGACAGAGTCTGCTTTTCAGAGCTTCCCTATCTCACGAACAATGTAAAATGTGAACCAAAGGCAGCTAATCTGGCCTGTTTACTGGGAACAGTTCCAAAATATATTGTTGGAAATGACTAGAAAAAGCTTTGCACTGCACAGCCCTTATGGTGCAGCCCTTTCTTCCTTTTAAAGTGAAATGTCCTTGCAGAAATTAAACACTGTAAAAAAAAAAAAAAAAAAAAAAAAAAAAAAGGAAGGGATCATTGTGGCTTAAAGCACATATTAAAATTTGTGGAGGATGCAACGTGCATTGAAAATGCTCCCCCTTCCCCCAAACCTAAACCAACAAAAACAAGCCAACCCCATGAATAGCTCTTCCCAGCTTCCTGCACATTGAATATGTATGTTAAAGGACAAGGAGCCAAGATTCGCTCTGTTTTGCTTTGCTTGGAATATTTTTGCTCATTTGAGATATGAAAGTCAGGGGCTATGCCAAGGAGAGGCTGGCGAGCTGGCCATCGCGGAGGTTTCTGCTGGGGCTTCACAGTGGCATGCAGAAGCAATATGTATCCCACCGTGTCAACGAGGCTTCCTGCACCTACGAGCAGGGCTCAAAGGTTTGCACGGCAAGAGGAGAAGAAACTGCTGCTGGGGCTGTGAGTGGAGTAGCTGGGGTGAAACAAGAGTCAAGCTGAATTCAGGGAAAAGGGCCCCCCAAAAGTGGGGAGGACTCGTTAAGCGTGGACTCCTGGAAGTTTTCATCATTATTCTTTCTCATTGTTCTCGACAGAAGTTATTATTTGCGCCATCTCATGAGCCCTGCCAAGTATGTCTCCTCTCGAGAGGACTCTGTAATCCTCTTACTTTCATTCACATCTCTAAAGCGGCTACACCTCCCTCATTTTTATAAGCTGCTGTTGTAAGTTTGCCTCATGATTTAGCCGCTCTCACTTTTTTCCGGAGGTGGCAGCTGCCTGTGAGCTCTTTCTTCCTTGTTAGAAATGAGCAGTGTACACAACTACAGAGTAAACATTTCTATCTTCCTCCTGGTTCAAGCGAAAAACCTTGACCCCCGTGCCGGTGGAAGTGAAATGATTCCAAAACACACAGGCGACTGGAGATGTGACTCTGTTTAAACCCCTCCAATTTAAACACAGTTATCCAGGAAACCATGACCAGAAGAAGATGACTAGTCCTCAGCGAGAGGTTTAGCGAGGTAACAATTTGTTGGCTGACTTGTATGTTACTGCTTTATTGTCTGTACCGTGGAGCGCTTACCTCTTAATATGCATGATAATAAAAATCCTGCAGAAGTTTAAATTAGGGTAAGGCTCAGGGATCAGGCTTAGCTGTGATCTGGGGTGGTTGACTCTCGTATCAAGTCATGTCACCTTCATTAATAACTGAACCATTGACCCTGAAACTCAAGCAGCTTTCCTCTGATTTCCTAAAATCTGGAGTTTTTATTCTGTCAGCTACAAACTCTTAAGGGGCGGTGATCCCCGCTGGCTGAGGATTTGAACCTCTCCTCCTCCCTGCTTCTCAGCTTTTCCGCTCTAAGCTGGTTCTTGGCTTTTCCCACACTGGTGTATTCTACCCCAACTCTGCCGTGTCGGCAGTGCCGTACAGGTAGCGTCGCGCGCGGGTGAGCAGCGAGTGGGGGTCCTGCCCGCCCAGGGGCGCGGGATGCTCAGTGAGGGGCTGCGCATTACACCCGGACCTTTAAAAGGCACGAAGGCAGCGTCGCCCCTACCCCTTTTGGGTTTGGGTTTTTGGTTGGTTTTTTGTTTTTGTTTTTGAAGAGGTGATCTTTTTTTCTCCTTTAGAGAGCTGACCTTTCTAAATTGGTCTGATTGCTGTCAGTATTTGTGGCAGGGGGACCAGAGACAGACCCTTTATTTCCTTGTGCTGTCCCACACGCTGGACTTGCCTCCATCCCTGCCCGAAAATCTCTCCAGAGTTGCTAGAAGTGGAGAGAGCAGCGGTTTAATTTTCTGTTGTCTTGCCAAGTTAGAATGGGATTAAATGCTCTGAAGGTCTCTGGACTATCACTTTACCCAAAACATCCATCCCAAGCATTCAAAGAGGCATAGAGACTCTGCATAGCTATTTATTTTAAATGCCTGATTAAAATTTCATGAAAACAGGAAATCGGGGGAAAAGAATAGGTTGCAAGAAGATGAAATCCAGGGCTTTGTCATTTTTAGCTCAACAACACACAACAATGAAGAAAAAACCCAACACCCCACACGCTCAATTGTAAGGAAGGGATATTTTCACAATCAGACTGAAGCCACTAATAGCATATATTGTCATTGGCAGGGGAGTTCATGGACTAAGAATGAAAACAATTTTTTTGCTTAACTTACTACACAGTTTTGATTCTGTTTATAAATTGTCACCTTAAGATAACCTGAAGCTGCTCTACTTAAACCCTGCAAACATCAAGATTTTTTTTGGATACTCCATTGTTTTTTTTTTCTATCTCAGAAGCAATAAATATTGCAATACCGCATCCTTGGCAGTGCTGCAGCTCTTCTGTGCTGGTATCTTTCTGGCTTTTCCATTCTTAAGTATGTCTAATCATCTAAATAACGGGGGGGCAGGGACAAAAGACTGATTTTTCTGAATATCTATCATGTGCAAAGGATCTTCATGGTTTGTCTGTCTTCTAGAAAGCGTTTTTCTTGTATGTAAAGGAAATATCCTCTTTGCTGAAAGCATATGAATCAGGAGCAATGTTTAGACAGGCTGCATTATGAAAGGATTTAGAGTCCGTTGATGTCGTCTTGCCTTTTTAAGGCTTTGGGTAGCAGGACCTCCATTACCAGGGCTGCAAATGCCCCTCAGCCATTTCTCAGCACCTTGGTCCCCTTGGCTACGCGTGGGCAGCCGGGGGGCACTCCCGAAACAGCAGTGTCCCAGCCTGCGCCCCTGTACCAATCCCATCAAAAATAGACGGATGCTAAAACTCTGTATTAGCCTCGCGCTGCAAAGGCAGCATATGTGGGCTTCTCAGCTAGGGCGCCCGTTGGCTTCGGGTATGGTATAATTATGATAGCTTAATGACAAAATAAGTTTTCACTTGCCAATGTCAAATGAATCCTGTCAGTATATGCGTCAGTGCGAGTGCATTGCTCAGTGTACCTTACAATATGCATGATACCACGTCTCCTTGCTTCTGCTTCACATCATGTGGTCCTCTTGGTGCAGATGCTGCTCAGCCACTTAAAGAGCTGTAACACTACCAAGGGAAAGAAGGAAAAAAACCCCAGTATGATACACTGGAACAAATATAATGAGTCTAAAGCCTTGGAAATCTTCCTCTGTACATCATTCTTCCTGCAAACTGTCACAGCCTTGTGGATTCCTCTATTATTTCAGGTGTAAAAATCGTATCAAAATTTGATGGGAATTATTGCTAGCGTTAGTTAATTGGCTGGCTAGGTCTATATGTGAGTAGAGGTAGCAGGGAGTCCACAAATGACCTTTTCCCTTGTCAGATCGGTCCCTGGCCAGCTGGACGTTTGGTATCCTGAGGTGAAGAGGTTTTTAAATTATAGTTTCATGGCTTTGCCACTTTACAGGACCGCAAGTTCCCCGGTGCTAATTCATAGCATCCAAAAGGGGAAGAAAATCGGCTGCTGCAGAATGTCCCTTACGCTTTAAGAAAGCCCGGCAATAATTGCTGGGAGACTTTTGCAAAGCAAAATACCGTGTGGCTCGGTCCACGCCTGCACACTCCAGTCGTCCCCGCTCCGTGCCAACATGTCACAGGTGCACACCACAAGGGACAATGCAGCAAATGTAATTGGGAGGCAGGTGGCCATGGCTTGGACTCTGTAACACATTCATCCCAAGGTGCGCTTGTGCATCTGTTAGAAAGTGAAGTCTCTCTCTCTCTTTTTTTTTTTTTTTTTTTTAATAAATTAAGTTGGTTTAAGAGAGATTTGAGCCCGAGGAAAATATTTCCCACCTCCTAAGCACAACAGGGAGAAAGTTGCCAAAGGTCCTCAGAGACCAGGAGCGACGTGGGGCGGTGGCTGCTGAGCTCACGGAAAAAGCGAGAGGTTGTAGGTTTACACAGAAGCGGGTCAAGTGTTTTTAAGCAACTTGACAAGGCTTTTTCCTCCTTCGCTATCGCTGTAATATCAGCACCAGCTTTTCCTTTTTAGATACCAGCCTTTGGTAATTGCATTAG
>NW_010521245.1:0-4153 GCF_000687285.1 Phaethon lepturus | reverse complement strand
CACGGGGTGCTCTGGCCGGGCTGTTCGCTCGCGTGTGCTCGACATTCCCTGCGTCTTTCCAAGAGCCAGAGCCTCTCCTCCCATTGTGGGAACCGGCGTGTTTCTGCTCCCAGTCCTAACAACCTGTGTTTATTCCCTGTCTAAACCAAAGAAAGGACCCCAGATGCTCGTACTCTTGCAGGGAGCCTGAAAGCAAATCTTCCAGAGCGGAATGGCAGCGATGGCTGGGGCGGGGGCAAGAGCTGTGGAGCCGCGCGCAGAGTGCCCCACAGGAGGGGGCCACTAGCGGCAGTTCCGGTCAGAACTGGGGGGAATGGGGTTCAAATGAGCACACGCGCGATGTTGCTGACGGGTGAAAACGAGCAGCGCAGTACTGCAAAAACGCACGTAGGTTTTAGCAGTCTTTGGTGGACAAAATCCTGCTTTTATATGAAGGATATGTAAACAAGACAAAAAAACCCCATAAAAAATACATCACAGGGTTTGAACCTCGAACGCTCCGTAATCCCTCGGAGAGGGTTTTCCCTGGCTGTTTGAGGTCCTAGCCCCGCTACTCCGCTCTCCGTTCCATCTGGAGCCGGGCCCTGCCGTAAGCCGCAGCGATTTGGAGGGGTTTGCGTGCGAGGCTGCTGGGAGGGTCCCTTTGCTCCCCCCAAGCCCTCGGCCGTCCGCAGGCTTCGTCCTCCCGCCGCTCGGAGCGGCTCCTTGCCCGGCACCACGCCGGGTTCCCCGAAACGGGAAGGCTTCGATAGCCCGCGGCAAGCGTTGTCTGTCTCCCAGAAGAGTGCTGCGCTGGAGAACAGCTTGCAGAAGGCAGCAGCGGAGAGCTGGTTTCATTTTTGGTACAGCCACTACAGTTTCCAGCTGTACACCCTTACCAGCAGAGCCCGTGGGCAGGCGCTCCTCAGCGGAGATGCTGCGGGCCACGGCGGTGTTACTGCTCCGTCCCACCCGGCTTTTTATCAGCGCCGCTCGGACTTCTAAACCTTCTGGGGATGCTGTAATCGGGTGCTTCGAGGGGCTTGGCTTCTCTTATAGCACAAGTTAAGTTTTTAGACTTTGGAAATAAAATAAAATACGTATGGGTAGTTAGAAGAAAAGAAATAAAGTTCCTAACAAATAAACTCTACTTTTATTTCTTGGAGTGATCTAGGACAGCTGATGGAGATTGACACTCTAAGTTACATGAATGTTTTAAGCGTGTAAAGAATCCTTTATAAATTCGGCTCTGTTTGCTGTGATACACTTTCCAAATTAGGGAACTGTGGAGCAGATTGTGAAACGATGATTTACATGACTTGCGGATTTTGCTTGCTGTGATTACACACAATAGCGCTTCCTTTGCTTCCCTTCAGAATGCGTTTTTTAAAATGAATTAAAATGTATGTATAAATATCTTTAAAATATAGGTTATTGCAACAAGAGTAAAAACATCAGGCAAAAAGGGCATTATTGAGTGCTGTATGAGGTACAGCTAAGCATCTCTAGAATTGCAGCATTCTAAAGGTAGAAACCAATGTTAAAATTACAACTAAGAAAAATATTCAACATACCATTTTTTTTCTGGCAGGAAAATGAAAACATGGAGTTTTGTTGGCTCGTTCTTCCTTTTGCAAAGGATTTAGTGTTGAGCTTTTACCTAGCTACATGATATGCTGCAGTGAAACGCACAGAAATTCGGGATTCAGTATGAGTTGTAACATCAAGTAAATTTTATGTTGAGAAATTTAGAGCATGCCAAATGGCTAGCTACACGGACAAAAGACTAACACGAATAGGTTAGAGAATTATTAGCCTCTAATAATAGATGATATACTATATATCAAGTGATGACTACTTACTGTCCTGCGTTTATCTGTTACACGATGTCCTTTGTAATTACCTACCCTGCTGCTGAGGCCAGCAGCTGGTGCAAGAAACGCTGCAGAGCTCATGCCTTCTTCCCTCATAAAATGGAAATAAACTCCCACTCTGTGCCCTTTTAGTTGCTAGATGTGTTTCCCAGGAAAAAAGCATCCAAAGCATGTCTTCTTTGGACAGTAGTTTGTAAGGGCGGTTGTCTTGCTGAAATCTTTTTCAATGTGCTTCAAGCAGGTGGAGCAAAACTCCACCGGTCGACCCCAACCGTGGCTCTTCCCTTCAGCTTTTAATTCCTTCTGCTGCTCGTCTAGGTGAGGAGCAGATAAAAATAGATTGTTAGATGAGGCTGTTGCTTTTAATTGTATTCATAACGAGCACTTGCCACCCTTAATTCAGTAGTGCAGTGCAACAGGGGGGAGGGCAGGGGTTTTTAACCTCATTTCCTACGGAAATGCGGTATATAGCACCCCACCACCCAGGCCCAGTCCCCGCTAACAACATGTGAGCACCTCGCAAGTGAGTTTGAGGGAGGAAGGACATCTCGGGCGTTGCAAAGTCCTCAGGAAAATCAGAGCGTGAGAAAGATCTCCACGTTAGCGTCTGTGCCGGGGACCAGGTGAATTCAGCCCCTGCCCACGCCGACGGCAGCCCGCGGCCGGCCGCACCCCGCTGCGGAAGAGGAGGTGGGAATCGGGTTTGCTGCCGGGGCTGGGATTTGGGATGGGTAGCACAGGGCATAACCGGAGGAAATCGCTTCTGCTTCTCACAGTCTGCTTTCTGGGAGGAGCATAAATCCTGGGAACCTCATTTTGCACTAATTCTCCCCAGCGTAACATCAGTGCAAGCAGCCTCCTCATTTTGGTGAACTAGGAGCAGAATGAGGACCGGGCTCGCTTTCCGTGAGCGGGACAAAGCTCGGCTGGAAGTTCGTGCCGTGCTTTCGGACCTGCCGTGTCGCAGGGCACCTTTCCCTGCTGTGCCCCCAAAAGAGCAGCTCTCCTCCCTGCTCCCCTCTCTCCGCCCGCTCCCACGCCTACCCCTCTCAGAGCTGGCAGCACGTTGATAAAAAAATGTTCAGCTTTACGGGACAAAGTAAATAAGGCAATTCATATATCATTCCTAAGACACACAGAAAGGAGGCAGAGAAAAATAACCATCCGATATTTTATGAGGAGATTTCCATGAGTCAGCTCGTTTTCGGGTTTCTGGGCTTCCAGCTGCAAGCTCTGCTGTGTTGGCTTATCTTCTGCTTGAGGCCTGGCATGTGCCAGAAGTAGCTTATAATTGGCTGTGTTTCCCCTTTGTAAATGGTAATAAAAGAGCCTTTATCAGCAGAGAATGGCTAAAAATTTGGATGTCTTTAATTTCATCACAAGGCGTAATTTTTTTTCAGGCCTAATGTTACACGAATAGATCTCAGAGCTCCTTGTTCTGGTCGCAGAGCTGACAACAGAAGGGATGATTTTTGTAGGTGGGATATCGAATGGCCCTTCAAACGCTCCCGAAGCAGTGGCTGCAGAGCTGAATTTCTCCTTTAACTCTTACGGCACGGGTTTCGTTAACCCCTAGGCTTATGGAAAGTTGCAGTTGTTGCTGCTCAGCTTGGCTGAGAGAGGCTGATGCATTTCTTGTGGCAGCCCTGGTGTTTATTACAGGGCAAAAATGCAAGGTATTTTCAATGTATTTTAATTCATTTGAGGTTTTCAATGAACTCACCTCAGCCTTCTACTCTCCTCCTGAGATTGCTTCCTGTGGATTTCAAAACGGCTAAATTTAACTGGGGAAAAAAAAAAAAAAGGCAGCTCATTCAATATGAATTCTAAAGACAACTATGCAAGCTTTATAGAAAATGGATTCTAAATTTGTACATGGTAGAAGAATTTGGTTAATCACAGGTAGAGGAAGGATGTCACAAGATTTATTTGGCCAGTTGCAACTTGAATTTTGAAGAGATTCTGTCAAGCTGTTAAAAAAAAATTGCATGGAAATACATCGCTTGGTGCATTCAAATCACAAATAATGTTTGACGGAAACTGCAGTCTGCTCATAGATGTCCTGTGAATAGAAAAGATTTCACGTGTGTTTAATATATGCTGTTGGGGGAATTAATTGTCCACTAGCACTGACAAGCACGGGGGATGGAGGAGTGGAATGGGAGCGATTTGCAGTTCTTAGTGGGAATTAGTGGCATAACTATATTATAACAATCATAATTAAGCTTTGTACTTGAACAGTGCCTTTCCTTGGGGAATCTCAAGGCACTGTCAAATTTGCAGAAAAATTCTGGGGAAAG
>NW_010521244.1:79713-89120 GCF_000687285.1 Phaethon lepturus | reverse complement strand
AAAAGGGAAGGAGGGAGGGCGAGAACGGCTCAGAAGCCTCCACAGGACATCTCTTTCCCATCTATCTATTCATTTAGAGACTGGCTTTCAGAATAAAACGGGAAAGCAAACTTCCAAGAACTTTACCTCCCCACCATGCAACAGTGCCAAATATTTCAAACCACAGACAGAAAGCAACCTTCCCACTGTGCACCCTGCTGAGCCAAAAACATCCCCAAAATCTACATTAAGCAGCCACTTCTCACATTTCCCCATTAGTAACTGCTAATCTCTCAAAAGATTTGATTAGCATATATTGAATTTTATAGTACTTTGATTAAGATGGATCTTTTTGGGGTGGGTTTTTTTTTGTTGTTTTGTTTTACTGAGAAAATTAGTAGTCAGAGCATTGATTGCAGCACGAAGCAGCCTTTCGGGAGTGACCTCTTATCCAGCGGGTAGGACAGGCAACCCTTCGGGATTTTTACCTGTGCGTTCTCCAGAGTAGCCTCTCTGCAACGGCATTGCAACAGCATTGCATGCTGCTCTCCTCATCTGCTGCACTCCCTGAATATACAGTTTATGAAAGCTAGTTCCAATCCCCCCGCACACACATGCTTGCACAGAATAAAACTCTTGAGTAAATGATTACACAAATCTCTGATTTATTTCTAAACCAAGGACAAACAACTCCCAGTCTTGATAAAGTTTGTTAAACCCACCTCTTGAGGACTGCTAATCAATCTGTCCCTGCCATTCACCAGCTACAATTAATTTCCTGCAGCATGCAGCTGACATGCAAATTAATTTACTCATGGCACTTAATTTCCCTCCCTGCCATCAGATGCACCCAGGACGCAGCCTCCTCTGCTGCCTGCAGTGACTTGGGTGACAGGCTGCATGGCAGGAGCCAGGTGGAGGGCGAGCACCCGGGGCACCGACCTTGGCCCATGCGAGAGGAGTGGAAGTGCAGCAAGGCTATCCCTGTGTTCCCTGCATCTAAAAGGGACAAACTGAGCCCTCATCAGTATTCTGCAAGGAATTTCTGCTCTACTGGAAAGAAGGTTTCAAGGTGATCAATCACATTTGTGATTTTCTTCCCCAGTAGCTACCAAACATCACTCTTGCCCTCAGTTTTGGAAGGCTGTAAGCTATTTACTTAATTTTTAACAAGAAATAAGAGCAGGGATCCCCCCGCTTTTTTTTTTAATAAACAACAACAGCATCTAATAGAAGGCACATCGACCTCAGCAAGAGGATCTCTCACCCCCATACTCAGTATGGGAATTGAGATTTTCCCCCCATTTCAAAGGATCAACAAGGTTACCAAGAAGGAAACCTCAAATTACTGTTGGGATTGATTTTGCTGTTCCAGGGACATTTTTCAGTCACAAAAACTACAGGTTGCTCAGGTTTGATGTGTTGAGGTGAAAGGATGAGCAACTATACAGATAAAGAGAAGTTTGCTCCGAAACAGCAGTGATCCAGGTTTCCACAGCAGTCTCATTATTAGCACAAGCAGCAAAGAGGATTTATTTAAAATTACCTGACAATTTGTTCTGAGGCTTGATCTTTTGTACTTCAGTTAAATCCTACTTATTTTAAGCTGATTCCTCACAAACTAAGATGACACTTTCATTCCCTTCATTTTACACATTTTTGGATTACACTGTTCTTTTGTTTCTGTGTTTGGTGAACTGTGTCTCATCTGAACAGCTTAGAGGAACCTGACAATAAGATAAAATCTGCCCTTAAATCACTCTAAATACACTTTTTAAAGAGTTGGTCCTCATAGCAGAAATTCCTTTTACAAAGGATACTAGGAGACATCAATGTCTCTAGATGCAAGAAATGTATCAATGTTTTCACTCTACAGCATTAAAAGGCAATAGACCCTGTAGGCAAAATAGTGAAACTTTTTCAGAATCAGAATTCTTCTTTCTAACTGACAAGTGCATTTGAGCAAACCTGCCACACTTGAGCACTAACTCAAGGAGCCTGCTTGTTTTGTCACCACTCCTACAAGCAGAGAATGGCAGGGACATGGCTCTTGGGCCAGCGAGCCTCCATCCTGGGCTGATCTCCAGAGCAGTGCAATCCCTTCTGCGCAGCAGAGCACGGGGGTCCCGCGGAGCTGCAGCACAGCCGGCACTCTGCCTCACAGCAGCAGGGCTGTTACAGGGGCACAGCACCCTCACACCCTCTTCACGGACACCCTCTCTCGCCGGGAGCATGACAGCCCAGTGAGATGCTGGCAAGGGGGAACTTCATTACACCAGTCCCTTACTAGTGAAGAATTTGCCAAAGAAAACAGGTTAAACAGAATCAGAGGGGCCTGCCCTGAGAATCAGACCGCATCTGATACTGCCTTCTCTTACACATTTCCCTCCTCTACTGTGCATTCAAAGGTCCAGTCCTCCTTGCCTTGCGCAGAAGCGGAAGGTCAGCCTTCAACTCCAGTCCAGCTCATTTGCCCCTCATTCCCCCTTTCCCTGTATTTAAAACAGAGACAGCAATGCTCCCTTCAAGAAGGATCTAAAGTTTGTGAAGTGCTTCAGGAGGCTCAGACAGTAAGGGTTATAAAGGACAAAATTTCATTTTTTTATCCTTGTATTCATTTGATCTCCATGTACATTTGTTATGCTTTAAGAGACAGAATACCTCCCATGCAAAAAGTTGTTTAGGGAGGCCAGGATGATGTATGATTTTAACCAAAACGTGTGTGAAAAGGTTCCACTTCAGAAGAAACTTTGGTACATCAGCAACAGCAGAAGGAATGAACAGCTGGGTAAACAGCAGTGCTGCTACAGGTCATCTAATTAAAAATAAAAATCTTGAAAATCAGACTCTTATTACTGGTCTTCCTACCATAGGAGATGGGTCTTTCCAGCAGCATTGCCTAAGCAGATGAGGTTCTATTTGTTTCTCATACAAAAGACATTCAGCACAAGATAGTACTATGAAAAGAGCCTTAGAGACCTTCACTTCAGTATTTGTATGCTATTCATTGAGTATTTCATGACTGTTGCCATCTGTGCCAGCCTTCTAAAGCCATTACCAGGTCACAAATTCAGTTCTGCAGAAGACCAGCTCAGTTGTCATCATAAAAGATTTCATCAGCTGAATATTTCAAGGTTTTCATTACCATCATAAGGAAGCATTAATGGTGATAAAATAATCAGTCAGCAAAAATTCTATTACTTCTCCCTTAGTGAATGCGATCATTACATCCTCACTCAAAAGTTTCTCATTTCCTGAGGGATCAGAACTATTAGCTAAAAACCACAGAGAAGGTACAACTGACACCCATTAAATGCATAAGCCCATTGCCATAGAGAAACCCCGCTGAAATTGCACCCTGAATATGTTTCACGTAGGTGGTTCAAAGTGTCCTTGCTTTTATTCAGCTTAAGAACAAAAAATGTAGCAAAGAAAGATGTAGCCGTATAACACAACCCTTCTTTTCTGCTTTCTCTTGTATTTTGTCTTTCTGTGCATTGAAAATTTATTCTTTTAACTGGATTAGTTAGTTAAAATGCACAGTATTCTTTTAAAATGGCTCTCCATATTTCTCTCTATGGATTACTTTGAAGCACAGCATGTCTATTCTTTTAAACAGGTTCACTCTCTTCACAGGTGTTCATTAAAGTGCGCTCTAACTCTAATCCCCTTAGCACTGAAGTATGAAGCTTTTAAAAAGGACCTGTGCTAAACCAGCATTGCCAAACTCTTTAATGCTGTAAAATGCAGACTTTCAAACAGAAGAATTTCTTCAGTGTCTTAAAGACCACACATACTCAGCCTGGAACAAATACTGACCTACTTAGTTAACCTGTTTTATAAAATGGCATTTTATCTTTGAAGTTCACAGAGGAGAAACAGCCATGCCAGAATACAGTCAATTTGTGTATCTCTAGTTGTTGGTGAGAGCACGCATTGGAAAACCCACCACCCTACAAATAATAGAGGTGATTCTCTCAGCAGCTTGTTTGCTGAAAAACTGACTTCTTGGAGGAGAAAGGTTGAATAAACCACCAGCTTTTTAGATGCTTTCTTCACTACCCTTTGCAAAACATTCATGCAGCACTTATAAGAACATAGTTTTTCATCCACCACCCTTCCCAAACTGTCCTAGATTTGGTCCAGATTAAGTAGCATTAGGCTAGGTCCACATCAGCAAGTGCTTTGAGACAACAGTAATGGATCAGTAGGTGAAAGTGGCTGGTGCTCGGCCTCCTGACATCTCCACTGTATGTATTTCAGATCTACTTTCCATTAGATTTAGTCTGGCCCCTGGACTAAATGCCCTCGGTGCACATGTGGTTTTATGCTTTCACCTCTTGGGTCTCTTTCTCCCGAGGAGCAACACAGAAATTACATTCTGGCAGTTTTCCTCATGGCTGTGCTGCCAAAGGTCAGACAGAGACTTTGGGCTCAAGAGATGAACTTAAACTGACAGGACTGCATTGCCCTTCAGGTGCAGCATTACCAATAAGGGCTTAAAAACTTTCAGATGGGGAGAAACACTGAGGCCTCTGCTGTGAGCTCAGACTGTGAATGTACCTTCAGAAGATAGCTATTATCAAATGCCCACAAAGCTACAAAGCAAGAATCGCCTCTTCCCCAGTTTTACTCAGCTATTACACGCTTTTTGCAATACAGAAATACTGTCTTTATTGACAGAAATTGTTGAAAAGTCAGACAACTCTTTTGAAAGTTTCCCTTCTTTCATGACTGTTCAAAAACTCCTGCATGTGCCAATTTGCTCAGGCTAGCAATCTGAAACACAGCAGGAGGCACCTGCTATAGATGCCAGTGCAGCTTTGCACTGCAAATTTTTTTTAATTCAATAAACAATCATAGATCTTAGTGAAGTGCATTCCCTGTAGGCAGCAGCAGGAGGCATCCACCACCAGCTTTCGAAATAACCCTTTGTGGTGCACAGGCAATGTTGGATCCCTTTAAAAATTAATTTGTCTCATTTCATTTCAAGTTCTTCTTGCACTCTTTGAAGATTTCAAAGCAATTAGCAAACATTAAGCAAATTTCTCTTATTTGGGGAAAGTATGAAAATCCACTTAACCACTAGAGAGATGAAGGCAGAGAGGCTGCTAAATGCATCAACTTGTTGGTAGGGGCAGGGGGAAAAGGAAAAAAAAAGAGTAAGAATTGCCATGCATATCCCCTAACTTTATCAGACAATGCTGTCCTAGCACACAAGATTCAGGCATAGGGAAAACAGTAGTAACCCAAAAAGAGAACTCAAGTGTCCATGACCATCACCTAGCACTCTGCACTGGAACAGGGAGTAGGAACACAACTGTCTACTCAGAGGATGTTCATGTATTTTGCATGAAACCACACTTAACTAATGTGTCTGGACCATCTTTGGACCACAATTCTCACCTGACCTGCCTAGGTAGGAACCTCCTCTAGCCCTACACTAAAGGCATCCGTACTTTTGACTTGCTTTTTCTTACTCCATGATGACTGTGAAGAAAAGGACTCAAAAGAACAGTACTGGGACTAGCATTGCCACAACCCCTGGGCTACCTAGTAGTAGAGATACTCAGGGCTTGATCCATCAAACATTATTTTTACCTGGTGGTAAAAATACTGGTACATGTAAGATAAAATCATGAAAGTGATGCTGATGCAAATGTACTTTGGACAACATAAAGGAAATTCAGATACATGAATGATTCCTGTTGGAGTAACTCCACTCCTGACACCTGGCTCTTCCCTGTGACTTTGTGCATCTCCAGCAAACTTCTCTATGCAGCTACTGAACTGGAATCATGGTTTATTCTTTACTGCACTGCAGTCTTTTACATATATGTAAAATATATATGGACAATTGTCGTATAATGCTACAAAAGTCACACATGAATTGGAATTCCCAATTCTGTGAAAATGCTGAAGATTTTGCTATCTTGTTGCATTCCCAAAATAGGAGACCAAAAGGTCAATTTTCTCTAAGTATTGCATAATACTGTGGGCCAAGAAAAGGTATCTTGTTTTTGAAGCAGTGTTGTGCTCTGATATTTCATGAAAAACGAGCAATTGACATTTCTTGAATCCATGTATTTCATTGACATTTTGATGAACTGAATTAACCTTATACTGAATCATGACTCCTGAACTTTAAGTCCCATAAAGCAACAGACCATACTGATCTCACTAAACTCAGAGATATCAGTGCATTTCTTTCCATCAGCTTCCATTTTCTTTCATGCACTGTAAAACTACAGTTTCCATAAGACAATGTCTACAAGATAAAAAACATAACTGTGGATACAGTCAACAAAACTTTGAACTACATCAGATTAACTTAAAAAATAAAAGAACTAACAAACTACTACAACCTTTATGAAAACAACCCCAGGCAAACGCTTCTTTTTACTCAATAGAAATGTTTCCAAATAACATATAGAGAAAATACTGATTTTTGCAAAGACAGCTTTCCAGCATAACTGTACCTGCTAGCCAACAGTTTACAAAATAAGAATATGCAGGGGGTTTTGTTGTATTAAGAATTGTCCTAACAAGGTCATGCTTTTGTACTGCACTCCTCAATATTGTTTCTGCTTTTGTCTCCTTAATCAGATTACTGAAATAAAAGTGTGAACCCATCATTCCAACCAGGAAAGCAGTATAAAATTAAAATGTCTATTTCACAATATTGCTAGTTCACAGAGCTCACTCCTATGAATTTCCTTCCCAATTTTGCAGGCTGTAGAAGAAATGCAGAAACATATTAGGATCCTTGATGTTAAGCCAAAATCCCTCACCCAGCAAAAAAATATCTGAGCAGATCTTCACTGCATCAAGGCTTACATCTTTTCTAACTTATAATGTGCATGTTGGTTTTGCTTCTCAAAAATTATATTTATTCTAATTCGATTTAAAGTGACCCAGATTTTAATTGGAAACGTAGGAAGGAAGAAGATCTGTCCATAATGATAAACGTTAAAAAAATTCACTGGTATAGAAGAAAAATACCCAAAAGCATAGACATTGATAGGCCTTTAATTTCTAATAGACATTGAGCCAAAAACTTGCCTGTCTAAAACAATAAGCGTGGATCTATTATAAATGTGCCAATAATGCATTCTCCAGATAAATGTGTTTCAAATTACAAGAAGTATTTGAGTCACTGGAGGATTATTTTTTTTTTCTTCACCAATTACTTCTAAAACCAAAATGCATCTACATTTTGTTTCTCATCTCATTAACACAGGGCTGCAACATGTGCTGGTATTTAACATATGTAAGATGACTGAAATGCACAAGCTTAAGCAAGACAAAATACCAAGACTATGTCCTTTCACCTGGAATTTTGTTGCTGTAGGTACTCCTTGAAATTATATCACTTTTTAATATCTTACTGAACAGCAAATTAAACCATATCTCCACTGTTCACATAAATTAAATCAATTGACCTTTACACTCCATTAAAACAGAAAGTATCAACTTGAAAATATCTAAGAAAGCAAAAGCTGTGGATTCTGATGGCCTATGTAATCATGAGCATTATTTTTAGAACCACAGGCAACAGAAAAGTGACTTTATACCCATTTGTTCAGTAATTAAACACTAAATTCTAATTATTGACCAATTGTTTTCTGTTTATCAATGGAGGTAGAAAAAAATAAATAGTCTTTAGTAGGATCAGACAAAAATATTATATATGCTTTACTCACAGAGTGAATGCAAGTCTTGTACAGTGCTCAAATTCTGCACGCACCTTCAAATCATGAGCTACATTAGACTTAAGTGGGTTTTTGACTCTGTAAGGTCCTTCCTTCAGAATGCAAGTTTTACTCATGGTACCAAAGGTATGATCTCAAGTCTGTTCATCAAAGACAACATCTGCAGAGGGTTTTGATTAGATCTCAGCATAAACCAAGATTTTACCTTATATGTTAACTTATAAACATATTTTTCTTAAACAGAGGGAAAACAGTGTTTTGTGTGTTCAGATAACACAGTCAACTGGGAGCAATCTCCTCCCCAAATCTATATATATAGGGTAAAACAAAACAAGGGTGACATACACAACACCATTGTGACTATTGATTTAGTTAGGTGAAACGTCTCCTCACTATGGAATTTTTAGATTCCTTTTACAATTCATCAGTCAGGTGTGTCACCAGAGACTGCAGTTCTTAAAAAGCCTTCTGTACACTGTAGAGACCAGAGTTAAGAGAAAGCATCCTTTGCAAAGCAGCACCTTCATTCCACAACGGCACGGTGTTGCACATTAATCTCTGCTCCCCAGCAAAAAGTTGAACTCTGACATCTGATTAAGTTTGCCTAGGACATCCTTCCAAAAGTTGTTTCATGAATTCTTATGGAAATCAGAGCAGTCAACATTTGACAGGTGTGGTTATCGTTTGCCTAAGGGAACAGAATTCCCTGTGGTCCATATTCACCTTAGGTATGGAGTGAATATGCCTTATCCTCCCCTGCAGAAGATTACTGACTGTAAACCAAGATATTCCCGATACACACCTTCCATGGTTTCTGCATTGTTTTTGCTTCTCCACACTTCTGTCACACGGTGAATCAAGTGGGGTCCTTGGACTCTATTCCATGGACAGATAATGGTTTCAAGAGGCAGCAAAAGAGCCTGGAACTAATCCGAAGCCGGATACTTTCAGATTTTCTACGGATTGCTTTTCTAATTACAGCAGAAGTAAACATTTTCCTCCTGGCACTTTCCCACCAAACACTCACTGAGACATAGAACTGCTAATTCAAATGTCACCAGCCACTAATTCCACATACTCTCTCATCCTTGAAATGAGAAAGAAAATTATCACACATCCTACTTTGGATAAGCCAGGCCTTTGCTCCTTCTGATATGACAAACAGCTTTGCTCATTAGCTTACCTGATTCTAAAGAATTATTGAAACAGTTTATGAAAAAACATTTGCTCCCCATACTACCTCCAAAGCCAGCAATGACAGTAGCTTTGCCACCTACCATATGCAGTACTAGTAGGGTCAGAGGGTCCTCTGTTTTCTCTGAGCTGAACTGGGCTGCTTGAAGAGAATTACATGCACCCTCCACCTCCTGAAGACGAGTGAACAGGAAACTTATTTTCTACAAGAGAAGAAAGAGTAAGAGTCAGCCTTGCTGATGAGTGGTGCCAACTTCAGTCAGGCCATGCAAACTCAAATAAAAAGCTGACTGTGTGTGTGGGAAACCAAGACAGAGGGAAACTATTAGTCAACTCATTTCAGCAGAACATTTGTACTGTTTTGGTAAAGATACTCTATACTCCCTGCAGCTGCTCAGACGTGCTCTCCCAGAGCTCTGGTTCTGCATGTTACTTACCCGACAAGTCCAAACTCCTCAGGCTCTCTCCAGTAAGAGGGCCAGCCTTAGCAACCTCTGCTGCCTTCTGCTTTTGCAGCTGTCA
>NW_010521244.1:58398-79682 GCF_000687285.1 Phaethon lepturus | reverse complement strand
CAGGAATTCCCTCCCTACATAGCTCTGTCGACTGGGATTTTGCACCTGGTTGACTCCCAGGAGCACCCATCTCCGCTGTAAGCGGGAAGGAAAGCAGCAGGAAGCAGTTCTTCCATCTGGATTCTTCTCTCAAAGATACAGACATTTTTGAATTACATATATCTTTATGCCATCACAGCATGAAGGGCAAAAACTGAAATGGTCAGAAAGTGATTCCTCCGTTCTCTGCATGGCCGGGAGCCAGGAATACACTAGTTCCACACCAGTCTTTTGCTTCACTTCAACCAAGCTGCAGTTTGACCAGCTCTATTCTTTTAAAAGGAGAGATTTGCTGGTTTTAATCTGTTCCAGCCAACAAACAAACTGAAAGCAAACATACCCATTTCTAGATCATCTGCAGGTTTCCTTGACTTGTCCTAAAAATTAACACACTCTTTTTTCGCTCTACCAGACAGGATGCCACACGTTTACAGTCTCACCCAAGACCTCTAATCTCTCAAATTTACTCAACCTCTAACTTCTCATACCCCACCTCACACACCTAACATTGCAGATAGAAAAGCATTACTCCTCCAGCTAACATCCTTTCAAAAAGGACAACTTTTAAAGTCTTAGAATTAGCATCAGGTAAAGAGTTTCAATGACCATTTTAGCCACTACTTTTACCATTTTGGTACATGGTATTAAAAATCAGGGGCGGGAGGGGGGGAGAAAAACAGAAAAAAGGAGAAAAACGAAACAGCACTACCAGTTACAAAAGAGGTGTTCTTTCCATTAAAACCATACAGAATTTTCTCTATAAGGGAAGTTTTAAACACTACCCTAATTACATAAGTAGGACTGCTAGCTGGTATGTAAACCTGACTTGTTCATCCTGATTGTTTAGCTTGACAAAGCCCACTCACACGTGGAACAACAACTCAGATATTTTTTGACATGTTGCTGCAAAGACTGCTGGTAAAAAAGAGAGAATAAACCAATCTTTACACCTATAGGAAGTAACAGGCTGAATGTATAGCAAAGATGACTTAAGTTAGCCATTAGGAAAAGCTTTATAGTGCTGAGGATAATTAACAGATCACCAAGAGACTGCGATGTCTCTGTCCTTGGAAGGTTTTTGTTACAGTTTAGTCAATATCAGACAGGGATGGGTTGCCATTGCCAATCCCACTTTCTACAATTCTCTGTATCTGTATTTGAATACAGAAGTCACAGCTATTACCTCAATTTATCTAGTAGGTATTATGGAGTATCGCCAAGTCTGATATGAAGTATCATCAGATTAATTAATACATGAGAATTCAGAAGTACTGAAGTACTGAGAAGTCACGGGAGAAGTAGACTGATGGGTTAGAATGAAGACAAGGCAAATGTACCCTTGTGCGCAATTCACCACTCCACTAAATTCAGCTTAATTTCTCCTTGAGCCTTTAAATGCCCTCTGGCCTGACAGCAGGGTAGGGAGTCAGTGAATCTGAGACCTGTGTGCTAGGTATGGCTATTATTTAATACGTGTTTCTCATTTTTATTCTTAACTTGCTTATTCATAGCAATTTATAGCCACCAACATAGCAGCAGCAGTAAAACACTTGGCCCAAACTAAATCATGTCCTGCAGAGGGCATCGCAGAGACGTTAAGTGAAAACTTACACGAAGTATAACTTTGTCTTTGAATGTGACAGGTTTTCTTCTGCTAGAACTACTTAACTTCTGATTCCTCTGGACCTCCATCTCCCTGCTGTTTCCTGCCCTGATGAAGATGATTGCTCTCCCACAGGACTTTTAATCCCTGTCAACATTTGCAGAATGATGTGACATTTTGCTTTTCTTTTTGCTTACTCCCATTTAAAAAAAAAAAAAAAAAAAAAAACACGAAAATCTCATCTTGGCATGGCCTACACCTGCCAGTCACATTCTAGCAACTGGCTGAGACTGGCAGGGGGATTTAACTTTTACTAATTATTTAGAGTAATTATTTAGAGATGGACTGCCATCAAGTAGATGGCAAACATCAAGTAGAAATAGCAAAATGTCTCAGAGTCTTAACAACTATATCCTCTGACATGCCCTCCATCAAATTGTTACTGCCTTTGCAAGTCAAATAAGCCTAAATCAAATTCGAGCAGTGACTGTTGCAATATGCAGAATATATGACTCCAGCATTTCCCAGAATTAGCCCGTCACTGAACACTAGAGAGCAGCCTTTCTCCAGCATATTAAGAATTGCACAAGTGCTTTTCCTTCTGCTTTCTGATGGCAAGAGAAAATTGACCCCTATTCTTAGAATTCAGTGCACTCCACAGAGAGGAAAAAAAAAAAAATTCAAATGTCTGATCAGACTGGATTGAACTGTAAATCTGCTAGATGGTGTAATCATGGCATTTCTTACGGATACCAGCTGTTGATAGTTTGCACCCGGACTTCAGTGTCACACATTTTTATTGCAGACTTTGTCTTCTTATCTGGCTTATTTGTATTACTGCAGCACTTAAAGCTAAAAACAGATGTGGCTGCAAAGGGAACTTGAAATTGTTAAGGAAATGCTCATGTCTGTTTACAGTCTGCAACCTCAGTTTAAAAATGTTAAATAATATAGCGAGTTTACAGTAACACTAGGAATTAGAACAAAATATCTTTAGTACTAGCTCTTTTCAATACTGTGTGCATTAAGTCTACATAGTTTAGGCCTTTGGAGTGCTTAGGCTATGCACTGAAATGGCAGCACTGGAATCTGAAATTCGTTTCCTACCTGTAGGTTATCTATTCAACAGGACTGACAGATATTGTAAGGTTTCTTCTACAACCCCCACCAGTGCTTGGGCACGTCTCTGACAAGGTCTTTTGCAACACTGAGGGAGCCTGTTGTATCCTTCTACAGAGATGGCAGAAAAGGATACCTATTAGTTCTGCTCATAACAGCAAGTCTGTGACACATAAAACCTGTCTGCTGAGCAATGCAGCATGGCTTTCAGCTCATCTGCTAGAGCCCTGATTCACCAGGGTGAAACGCCACCAGTTCCGCTGCGAAAAATCTACTGGCAGCTTCATTGCATTTAGAATAACTTCAGTAAATACCATTCGTTCAAGAGGCAGCTTTAAAAGGCACAGAAGGGAAAGCCAGGTCCCTTACTTGTCATAACACAGAGATGTTCTATTCCCAGGTGATATTTTTTATATCTAGTATGAGAACCCATTGAAATAAGATGTATAAATGTACACTACAGCTATACGTATGTATTTAAAGCAGTACTTTCTACAATGCTTCACACTTTAGCACTTTCAGAGAAAGTCCCAGTGTTAATAAGAATACTTACTGACTTTTAAATCATGATCATTGTACACAATTCATCACCGTGACCATCAGATAACCTGCATTCAGGCAGCAGCAAAGATAGAAGCAAAGATTTTCAATAGCAAAACCACAGGTCTCTCACTTCAGTTCAAAGGGGGGTTATCAGATATAGACTTATTAGGGCTATTAGCCTCTTTGGGGTTGGACAGCAACAGTAATTCCTCAGACCTCTGCCCTCGCATCACATCGTTATTTCCATTTGTTCTCTTGTTCTGAATTGAAATGTTCAGTACAGGGCAGCGTATTTTTGCAGAGTGCCTGTATGTTGCCTAGCACAGGAGCCTCAGGGGGCCCCCGAGTACAGCTGCAATACAGCTCCTTAATTGTTTATTTGATAGAAAGAAATCACTAGCTAGTCCTACTCCAAAAGCTTTTCATGACACGTTTCAGGTTAACTTATAGTCACATCTGTATTTAAGAAAGACTTTTTCCCCCCAAAAAATCAACATGAATATCACTACATCACAAGTAGCTAAGTCATACAAGGCCCAATTTTTCCCATTTGCAAAGATGTGTAACAAACCACATAGGATTCATTACGGACTGCGCCTGTTTGCTATGTTTGCCAATAGCAGCTCAGTTTAAATAAGTAATGTATTTAGAAGCTTATCTCTTGAAAATAAATACAGCTAGTCTCTTTATTTTGTGATCCAGCTCCTTTCTTCTCCAGAGGACAATTCCTGCTAAACCCATCTCATTCCAGGGGAGCATTAGGTGGAAAGGGTAGAACCAGCACCCGCCCCAGCAAGGACCCTACCCACAGCCTGCCAAAGGAGGAGCCGCTCACTACATGTTAAGCACAGCACAACCGCATAGGAAGATGCCAAAAAAAAAAAATCTGAGGCAAAAGAGGCATTGGAGGTTCATAAGTAAAGACAGGAAACGTGAACACTGAAAGATTTACTGATGCATGAAGTCTGTGGAAAGCCAAGACCAGAACCAAAGTGCTCTAGACACTAGTTCATAACCCTGCTCGCAAGACCTTTGATCCCTTTGGTATTATTGAGCCAGTAATATTGATAATATTTAACACGCATCCTTCTCTTGCCTGAAAGGTCTACAGGTCAGAAGATACACTACTTGCCCCGATGAGCAGCATTCTTTACTTCAAAGTTCCTGATATCTTCCTGGTAGCAAAACCAGTAAAAATCAGCTCACCCACATTTTTACTGTTTCATCATACAAAGAAACAGTAGAAGGAAGGAAAGGTCTAATTTGCATAATTTTATTTCTACAGTAATTACTGTATGTGAGCAAACATTTACTAGAGTGTAAATACGAAGGAGAGTGGCTATTTGGTTTGAAATATGGAAACAGAAGATAAAAATGGGGTACAAGGAAAAAAAGAAATAAAATGAGGTTTAATAAAATAAGTTTTGTCTCAATTATTCACTCATTGAAGCAGGGATGTCAAACATTCTCAGATTAGTCAAGTTTCAAATTCAAATAAAAACTTTAAATTAATTTTACAATTGTAAAACACAAAGCACCCAACAAAGTTGATAAGAAATTACTGTAAGTCCTCTTGTGGCAAATGAAGATAGCAGAAAATAGGTGCTTGTTTTTAAAGTGTTGGGGGGTGGGTTGGTGGGGCGTTTTTTTATGAGGGGTGGGATGTTTGGTTTGTTGGTTTTTTAATGTAAACAAAAGGACCACAAGGTTACTTTTGTCATTTTCTTTCTCTTCCTGCTCAGCACTTTTGGTGCTAGATAGCAGAAGCTCTGAACCAGAACATCACTAGTCCAATGTCTTATTTTCTTAAATTACAATGGCTTTTAAAATATCTCAGCTAGTGCTGATAAAAAAAAAACAAACCACCAAACTGTGCACAATGGTTTCCCCAATGAAAAATTGAGATTTTGATTACGTTAAAATATCCCACAAGAAATGTCTTTTCATACTTACAAGATTGAACCATGTCACTTTATGTTATAAGAAAATGACCATAGCAAACTTATCAAATATTCTGATAAGGATGAAACAAAGAATGTCTGACTATTTCTTTTGGTAAATATTTATTTTTCTTTCATTCAGGATGAAATCAGTGGACAGAAGTGTGACTTCTCAGCCAGCTGTTAGCAACAACTTTGCTAAATTCTACTGAATTCATAAGGAGTCTTTCATTAATTTAAACAAGCTCTAGACCAGGCCATAGAAACACAGAAGAACACGGAAGAACAATGCAGTGTGTGTCTTAGTCTTAAAGCTCTTCTCCAGAGCTAAGTCTTCTCCAATATCTGTTCAATACAGGACTATAAGGTATAGGCTACCCTTCTCCAGGTCTGATGTAGACAGATGGGTTTTGCACATGAGGTATTACAGGCCAGATAATAACTGATGGATATTATCTGGTCCTTCATTACCCCTACCCCAGTATATTGGATCTTGCATGGTATTCTGTTTCATCAAGCAGTATTTAAATTCCTATTCTGACTTTTTCCTTGACCTCCTTTCACCCCTTCACATATCGTTCATTGCCCATGTTCCCTTTCTCCTGATGTGGTGTTGGTTTACTGCTTTATAATACATACAGACATCTTAATTTTGATTGTCAGTAGTAGATACACAGCAAGAAAACCTTCACTGAAGGCTAGTGACAACAATTAGACTTATCAGGCTGTGAATGTGGCAAGAGAGTATCTGCTTAATGAAGATAGCTTCTTTGCAGAGCCAGCATAAAAGGTGTTTTCTAACAGCTCACTTCTATTTATGGACAGAAAATGCCAAGATAATGGGGCTTTCAGCCTAGGCTACCTGAAGGCAAGGAAGCCGACTGTACTGACATTTGGGGGTTTTTAACCCCTTTATTTTTCAGCAGAATGCAAGGTCTGATGAGAGTCCTTCAATACCTTCCACAGGTCTCCTAAAGCTCCAGTATCTCCTACCTATTCCTTGGGAAAGGACACCAAAGCACCTCAGCTTATTTATAAGAGTACTAAGGTCTATGGCATGAACAACCCTCAAATTTCCAGCAACACTGAGGCAAGACAGGTGTTAGAAATTGTAAGTACCTCGCACATCACTTAGACTGAGCAGACAGGATCTGAGCAGCCACAGTACAACTGTGGTGCCAGTTACCTAGGCAGAGTCAATGCTGAATATACCTGGTATGACTTGATGTTAGAAAGATCAGCTACAGGAATAAAGACATCTTTAACACTGCAGCATCTAGCACCATAGAACGCTATCAGCTACAAGCGTGTCCTGTATCCTGTGTTGCCTTTTCTCCATCACAGGGTGTAAGATTATCAAAATCATCACAGAGTGATGCTTTATATTACAAACCCTTTGTTTGCTTCGGTGTGCACAAAGCTAAGGACATGTAATAACTGTCAAGGCCGAAATGTTGAATTTATTCTCCGTAACATCCAGATTCATTTCAGTAGTCTTTAGGACCGTTGTCACTGTAGTTTCTTTCAGTAGCCAGAAGACAAAAATACATATGCGCAGAAAATTATTCCATCCTCCTTACGCCTAAATGGAAACCTTGTCTTGCTCCATCAGCT
The DNA here is from genome assembly GCF_000687285.1 of Phaethon lepturus. Taxonomy (NCBI): domain Eukaryota; kingdom Metazoa; phylum Chordata; class Aves; order Phaethontiformes; family Phaethontidae; genus Phaethon; species Phaethon lepturus. The sequence goes on along the minus strand of NW_010521244.1, from coordinate 72,824 downwards.
GAGAAAAGCCTGGACAGAGTTTCCTCATACTTTATGAGCCTCGAAGTGTCTAAACTTAGATGGGATCTCAATCTAATGCCATAATCTCAGTGCGGTTAAAAGCATCAGTCACTGTGTTCTGATGATTGCCTATTTTAGTTCATCAATATCTGAAATCTGTACACCAAGGCAACACCACAGGAGAAGAAAAGATGTCATCTTATCAGATGAAAAGGAACACAGGCCAACCAGATACCATTTATAGAGAGTAAGCATCAGAAGTGACAACCGAAGCCAATACTCCTGGGGGAGGGAATGTTGGTTTGTCCTATAATTAAATTCACCCTCCCTTTGCCAAGCTCCCTAATCCTGTTTTGAGTGGGAGTCATTTTCCAGCAGGGAAAATAATATATACAGAATCAAACAAGTTGCTTCAGGCAGGGCAGAGCAGAGCAGGAGGGAAGGGTGGGAAGCACACTCTTCAAATAGTTTCCACTCCTGCTTTCTGCCCACTGACCACAAGCTGTTGCAATGGGAACTGCACAACAGGCTGTAAGGACCTGCTTGACCAAACAGCCATCCTGCCACAGCTTCCTTTCTGCTCAGCTTGTTTCCAGTGAAGAACATTTCAAGGGAGCCGGAAATGAGGCAGCCTGATAGTTTAGATGCTCAGTTGTTTGACCCAAAATAGCCTCATCCTTCACAAAAAAGGACATGAGAGCCTTCAATGCAAGGGTATACCCAAAGCCCCTAAAGGTTTTCAAAGCCTCAGGATTAGGCTTCAAGACTGGACACTTATTCCCAGTCTTTACCTTGCCACTGACTTCCTCTGTGGTTTTGAAGAGTCTTGTCTCCACTGCCCAATTGTATCACAACATTGATAGAATTTCCCTACCTCAAAGAATTGACATACAACACAGATACTCTAAATCCTGCATGATTCTCTAGTCAGGGAAACACAGGAATACCTAAAATATGCCAGCTTTCCTGCTAAGCCCAATTTAAAGCTCAGTAGCATATAATAAATGAAACCCAAAACTTGGGCTTAGAACTTTCTCCTCTAAGTCTGAGCACATGTGCAGTTTTGGTTTCGGCAATTATCTCCAGTAAAGTTTGTCTTTGCTGGCTAAGTAAAAAATACAAGATAACACAGTTCTTTGTAAAGATGATGATGTTAAGTTCCCCTGCTTTGCTCAAAGGGAACCTTCAATAGGGATTCCTGTTCTGACTCTGAAAAACGCTGACCATTAGCTGTTCCCAACCAAGTCTATGAAGTGCAACAACTTATACTGAAATTCTACTGTGGAAGCACTTAATCTAGAAACACCTTGCTGAACTGAGGGCTGTTTGGAGCTTTTCCTTGAATCAAAATAGTTTGAGGGTCTTTTTGAGATGGCTAAGATACTTCTGTCTACTGTTTAACTGAAAAGTTGAACCTTTTCAAGCCCATCAGATGACTTGGACAATGAGGCAAAGGCAGAAAGACCCGATTCAGAATGTCTTTCCAATATTAACCATCTAACAAGAAAACAAGTTGGGTCCTTGCTTCATGCATGAGTTGTTCTCACCGCTGCTTATTGGGTAACATTTGGTTGTTTAAGAGTTATTTGGCACTTTTCCAATACAGCTGACAGCTAAATAATATATAATCTGGTTTTCAGCAAAGCAATTACTAAGTAAACCTGAATACATTGAAGGAGTAAACGACAGGTTACAACACCTAGAACAAGATACCACACCTGAAAAAGCTAATATTACCTGAATAACTATTATCTGTAATCACTAGAATATGCTGAAATTATTGCTTTATTTAGTGGAAGATTAAGCCACCTGTTCTTAAAAATACATGCTAGGTACTTGTTTACTGCTCTTCCCCCCTCACACACACTTAAGATATTCCATAATTATTCCAGTAGCACATTACTGGAAATGATGCGTGAACCTCAAGTTTCAGGGCCAGATTGTTCATAGAGACAAAGCACTCTTAATTAAGCTACTCACTCCTGTTGAGAAGCAAAGTAGATAATCTGATCCTGTGTCAGAGCTCATAATTAGAACTGTGCAAATACAAGATTTTCAGAAAAATAAAAGCAGATAATCTAAACTGAAAAGTGTTCCATCTTTACACTGAAATGAACCCTCCGATTCCTCACTCTTAGCAAAATATTTTTGAGGGTCAAGCAAAATATTACATGTGAGCCAAAACTCAAAGCTGCATGTCCTGTCCAGCTAGATGAACAGGAACTTAAAATTTAATTAATTAAAGCATTTCTATTTTCTCCTCCACATTTAGTTGAAAAAAAAAAACATTAAAACATTTCCATTAATTTAACCCATATGTTCTGGACGAAATGTATTTTTTAAGTACTCTCCCACCACTAAAACAGAAATTTGTTACTTGTTGTTACTATTGTATATTATTTCTTTATCATACTTACGATAAGTATGATAAAGCCACCAAGGCTTTTCTTTAAGCTACCCTCTCTGCTTTGAATTTCACAGTAGCAGTATTGAAAACAAGTAGTCATTATCATCATCAATGGATCTCCCTAATCAAGTGTTCATTTAGAAACAAATTGTGATTATGATAACCAGAGCAACAAGCTGCAGATGAAGGCATAAATTATTACTTCCCTTCCATCCTCTATGTCAGTCCAATTGTTGTGATAATCTTGCATCCATCATTAAGCTGTAGGAGAGCCCAGCACATCATAAGACCATGATTATGATAGCAGAGCTGTTTGAACATACCATATGTGCCTTATAAAAAGAAAGTCTAGTTTCATTAAAGTATTGTTATATGCTGTTGGATTTTTCTGAAGTTATGTGTCTGCTATGAAAAATCACTAGTAGTGGTAAATACATCTTAAAGCAACTAAATGCATTTGTGCAGTCTTCCAAAAGCAAGATGTTCTATCACCTCACCCATAAAATAAGTATCTGGAATAAATATGATATAGGAAAAGGAACTGAACCAAAACCAGATCCCAACATCTAACCAGTCTGGAAGAGTTTTGACCCAGTTTCACACTTCCCTGCAAGCATCTTCCTCTCTAATAAGCCCGACTAAGGGTATGTGTACATAGTTATTTGCAGACAGATATGAAGAAGCTTTGCCTTTGCCGCAAGCAGCTTCCATGCTATTCTTCTGGCATAAGCAGTGCGCCGTGCCAATGGCAACACCTTGCCCTTCAGCAGCTCTCATCTCCTCAGTGTGAGCAACTGTAATAGCCACGGCTGCACAGCTTCTGATCCAGGAATTGTGCACACATGGCCGAACCGCTGAAGTGCCTGCTTGCACACTGCCTCCAGACCTGCCTTAAAACTCCTCTGCCAAACACCCCTGCACTCTCAAAAGGTCCCATCTTAAGTGCAGCGCGCACAGGCATACGCTGGCCCTAATCCTGCACTCACTCCTACACACTACTCCCACTGAAGTTAGCTCTAATTCCTCATCCAAGAAAGGAGGTCAGCGCACATGAGCCTTTTCTTTCATAGCTGACAGTGCTGGGAACCTTACTTCTAGGTTGCTATCGTTTCTTTGCATGTCTTTACCCTCCATTCACTGCAAGCATGAGTAACAATGGAGTTCACACAAATTTATTTTTTTTTTTTTATTCTCTGCCCTTGTGGCCAATCTTTCTGTTCCTCATGTGCCATTTAATATCCCATTTTTATTTGTGCATCCTCTGGGGCTGCATGAGCTGCCATTACTGGGGGCCGAAGGAATCCCTTTTCCCTCAGACCTCTTAGCTACTTTCTATTTACCTGGATGTATTTACAGTGGTTTCAAAGGCTGGATATTACCAAAATTATAGTCAATAAGCACCGGTGCAGGCCATTTGTTTCAGGGTATGTAAACTGCTATGTGACAATTGTATCAAAGTTTTATTGTATGTATTAATTATTGTATGATTGATGTATGTTTTTACTGTATGTATTAATGTTTCATTGCAGGTAATAATGCATGTATTAATTTGGGCAAGCTTTTAAAATATTCAAATAAGTTTATATTAACACAAATATATTTATCTTAAGAGAAGTCTTGATCTTTCCCATGACCAAATTTCTGAATGTCACATACAAGCAAGTGTAATCAAAACTTTTCAGGCTTTATCAAAGAAGGGTTTTATCAAAACTACCAAAATCAAAAGCTTAACATGTCCATGTTTCTACACAAGTCAGTAGGACTGCTAAGAGAGTTTTCATAAACTGCTAGCAGAATATCAAAAACCACTTTGTCAGACTACTCTTTTTAGAACAAACCTCCTCGTCTTCCTGTGGTCCTCACCATCCGAAAGGGAACAGTAGATGGTGCTGTTTGATATTGTCTTCTCTCTCTCATTTTATTATCACTGGAATTATCCCTAATGCATTTTTACAACATGTATTGGGGAAATTTTATATTGGGACCTTACTGCTACATCACCACATTCACTAATTGTGAAATATTTACTCTATAATAACATTTCTTTATTGCTTTCCAGACTTCATTTCAAGGTGTATTTCTTAGAATACCTTACCTCGTCAGAAAGTGAGGCTTGTCCATTTACCAGTCAGAACATGCATCAAATGCATGACAGAACCAATCTTTGTTATAACTTTGTCAAGAGAGGGACACATACCCTCAAAACTAATCTTGGGGGGTGGGGGGTGGGGTGGGCAGGACAGGACAGTCCTAGAAAAACCCAGCAAAAATAATTAACAAGATTTCAAGATTTTCAAAACTGCAAAACTGATAGCAATTTGCAGAACTCTTAGTACATGAGCCCGGTAGAAAGTAAAATTAGTTATAAATTTAAATCTGACAAGTTAATTGTTTGTTCAACCAAGAAAAAACAGAACAGACTTAACTGTGTAAGAGATTCCAGATTGTAATGATGTTGGTTTCAGCAAGTTAACACCTTATTTATAATCGAGTGTCACAGTTTTTCTTCCTGTTAAAAATACAGCTCCAATCTCTTACCTGCTGGACACCATCCTCCATTCCTGTCACCCTCCCTTGGCTGACTTGCTCAACATCACATTCAAGCTTCTTGTCCTCACTATGAAGTCCTTCACAGAAATAACCTTCATCTGTCACTTCTATTTATAACTACTTCCCTGACCCTTAATGATTCACAGTTATGTTACCTGAATGAATATGTCTGTTTATGCCCCCATCTACTCTACACGTTCCTCTGCGCTGCCTTCAGGATCCAACACATCTGTCTCTTACACACTTTCAACTGTCTCTCCCCGAATGAGAAGTCTTAGCTGACAAATAAAGAAACAGACAGTGCAGCTGAAATATGTCTTTTAAACTGAGAACATTTGTATTTCTGTAATACTTACATAAAAATACTATGAACTCAAGACACACATATCCATGATTATACTCAAAGACATTCTAACACTTCAGTGGGACTATCCACTTGCTTGAAAACAGGCATGCACAAAAGTTTTTACAGGACCAATTGCATAGCTTGAACATCCTCTGCATATTGCATGCTCCTTGTGCTTCTAAAGCACAACAGCAGCTCAAATTGTCAAAAGCAGCTGAAGTTTTAGATGCAAAATTTCCTTGCATGTCAACGCAGAAAAAAATCCCCAACAGAAAGTTTGTACGATCAAACAAACAAATCAGCAATATTGCACAAGGCAACAAGCAAACAGGAACCAAGTCTTGCATGCAACTTGTTCCAAAACACAGCCAGGTTTTGTTTTCAAAATATGTATTTTTTCCACAAACAAATATTTCATGTTTTACTTTCCTAGCCAAGAAAATGGACATTTGTCAGCCTCTCCACCACTGTTTTCCCTCTCTCTGTCACTACTCGGAACTTTTCAGCAACAAAGGCATTTGGTAGCATTAGTGTCAGACCAAGTAACACAACCCCATTTCTTTCCTTCAGTGCACAGAAAGGAGACACTCAAGAGAATAAGAAAACTCCCCCTCCCCAAGCTTCTAGCTGCGTTCAGAGACCATCAAATCTTTAAAACCTGGGAATAGCTTTTGCATAAGTCCTCCAGCCCAGGAAAAGCAGGAGCAGCATTGCTGCTGGAAGCAGTGACCTTCCCACTACTTCAAGTGCTGTCTCAAACACAACTACCCAGAAGCTGGGGTGGGGGAGCCCATGCAGGGGCTCTGCGCAGAGCAGCCTGCGCAGCCTTAGCCGACAAGTAGCATGAAGGAGCTGGCACAGCCTCGGCACCATGACAGACATGCAGCAAAAACAGGATCAATTTTTAGAGTGCCAGTGTCAGAGAGCTCCTCCAGCCCTTGCTCCACTAAGGAGAAAAAACAATGGCCTGCCAGCAAAGGGGAAAGACTGTCTTATTCATCTCAGTTTATGATGTGAATCAAGTTATTTTAATTCCTGCATTCACATGAAACATCTGAAATGAACTTAGGCTGGTGTTGGAGATTTTTTTATAGCACATTCTTAAAAGAGATTTAATTGCATCAATGGAAACAGCAGGAAGGGCAGAAAGAGATGCGCTATAAGGAGAGGAGTGATGGAAGAAAATTGGACAAGGGGATCCTTGTGACTTGCTGCCTGAAGGACCAGGCTGGCCACCCAGTAGGTACAGCAGAACCACCGAGCCATGTCCCCACCAGCCCCGCAGAACCTCAGCAGAGTGTGACTCCTGATCCTGCTGCACCATCAGCCAGGAAACTGCACATGGTCTTAAGCATTTAATAGCTCTAGCCTTTTTTAAAACAATGTTTCTCACCTTGAGTTTTTTCATGTCTTATAATATATAATCACCTTCTGAGACAGGGATACACACTTCAACTCACAGCAGCAGCTGTGAAGAAGCATAGAGAAACGGCTCTTCTTCCCAAGGGGGCTCCGCCAAAGGAAGACAGCTGTAAACTTGAGCCAGGGCTCCAATCTATTCTCAGTATATACACTGAATTAGCAAGCAAAGTCTGACACCACCTCTATTTGTACATAACCCCTCAGCAGCCCAACAGATTTAGCATTGCAGGCAACTTGAATCAAGGCTTTTTTTCCTACAGCTACCTGGACCGCAGCCACTTTAAACCAAGTAAATGGCAGGTAACATCTGTGCAGATAACTAAAGAAACATAGGCTGCTTCTCCAGTATAAACATTCTGTTTTCGCCTTCAGCTTGGGCATATTCGTGTTTTGCAATCATTGTCCTTGTCTGTCCATACAAATTCCTCATGTACCCACTACCATGTAAAATTTCAGCCCCTGAGCATACTGCACAAGAAGTTAACCAGCAACACAGACACAATTATTCACACAAAGTAGCACTCTCCGGTCGTAGGTCCTGCTAAAGTGGCTCAGTGGATTGCAAGGGGATTGCCTGCCTCTCCTTGACATCCACCATGCTGCTTCCCTAGGTTATGGACTGGACATTCCCTTATATCATGAACGTGGGCTGAGTTCCTCCTCTTGTGCTTTGCTGTGGTGCTCTCTCTCTTAATAGGAGTGCTTGAAAGCTACCATGTCGGAGCAGCCTGCAACTATCTCATATTCCTCAGCCCCCACAAGTCCTGGGCAGAGATAGTGTCTGTTATCCTGTCGTGGGAATGGGCCCTTATTTGTCTTGCTGTTTTAGGACACTAGGCCCAGCCATAAAACCTCCAACACCACTGCACAACATTAAGCCAATCATTTCCAAGAGTTTCATCCTTGCCTGCTTTTTACTTTAGAGTTCCCTTCTGAAAAAAGCTGGAGCAGACAGACACGCAGCCTGACCAAAGGTTTCTAATTCTGTTATTCTGTCTGATGGAAAGCACAAGGCTTTTAAAGATTTCCATTTAAAAAAAAATAAGCCAATCCTACATTGACAGCCTCAATTTCCTCACTGTGGAGTGCTAACTGGGATTTGCTTGAGTTCTGTCAGGCGTTTAGGATCCCCCTACCTGGCACAAACTTTCCCCCCCACAACAGGGAGGCCAGCCTCCCCACCGTTCATCAAAGCCTGCTCCAGCAGGAACAATCCCTTCTGCTTCCCTAAGTAGGGGAGAAGAAAAAGGAGAGGCACAAACTTCCTTGTTTTTCAAACCCTTACTCAAGACACCTCTGCCAATTGCTTATCCCATTTGCCACTCTACTCCCCATTCTTCAGAGCAGGCTTTAACAGATTTCCTTTGTTCTTTGCCATCTTCACACACCCCTTAATAAGCCAGGCAGATGTCTTAAAATTTCAGTGTGTCACGCTAGTCTGCCTACTCACTACGAGGCACAAACACGACTCCCACGTCTTCTGAGAAACACAGGCTTGGAAAGCTGGACATGCAACTCTGCCATGTTTCCAACCAGATCGCTTCCCCACTGCTGCTTGCTACGCACTGCCTAGAGGCCGGTGCCGAGGGAGAGCAGAGGGATGGCAGCGAGAGCCCGCAGGCAGGAGGGAAGAGCAGCTTTGTCCCTGTGGCAGCGGTATCTATTGGTGCTGGCTGAAACTACTCAGTTAAAGCCCTTTCAAACCCAAAGAATGGACAAATGCAGGCAACCGAAAGATACGTTCACACACTATAGACAAACTCACACATAACTACATTCTTCTTTTGCAGTGCTGCTGTAGATCCCGAGCTCTCCTGCCTTTCTTAGAGGTGATTCCTGCCTGCCTCTGACTTTCTGCTTTCAGATGCAAGGAAGTAGTTTCAGTTTCAGTCAAACTGGACTGTATGAACAAAAAAAGCTCCACAATTTTTTAATCCAGTTAGTGAGAAGCAACTTCTTGTACACCTGATTCTTATTAAGTGCCTTTAAGTTCTCCCCAGAAAAACATTGAAACAAAGTGGCTGTGACATTTGATCTTTATAGGGAAGATGTAGGGTTAAATTTGCACGTTTTGCTGGCCTTTCATCTTCTGATGATTACATACCTTCTTTAGATAGCAAAATGAAGGCTTTGGGTTCTCATCAGCCCCCTGTACTCTTATCACATTCAAGAACAATACTGCTACACAGACCATTTGGTGGTGTTCCCCTCATTGAACAAACCAAGTGTCAGTCTGGGATTTCCTGTAAGCTCACTGCCAGCTGTAGTAGTGCAGAGTAACTCAAATGTGAATTATGCATTGCTTAGCTTTGCTCAGCACAGTTCTGAGACTACTAGTGGCGTGCAGCACTGTGGACTGTGTGAGGCACTCCAGCACCTGCACTGTGAAATGCTATAGCGAAAATACGCTGATGGGATCTACCGGCTGGCAGGATGGAGGCCAGAAAAAAAAAAGTGTGACACACTTCTCATTAGGTAAATCTTTAATCTGATTCTAGGAAGGTATTTGAAGTACCCAAGACATAATGAGGATATTAAGCAATTCTATACTATACTTTCTTTACAAATTAAGTCATTCAGCAGGGTTAACTGTGAACTGTGTAGTCAGTAATGAATCTGTAACTTCTATAACTTTTCCTACCAGAGCACTATAGAGATGAGAATAAAGGAAGAATTTCTGGCACCATAAAGTTCACAGGTATTTATAATAGATCCCCTGCCTGTATTATTCCCAGCAATCCCATTTAGGCATTGTTGGTTTATTAAGTTCCTCTTAGCCAACTAGTGGTACAAGAAAAGAGCTTTTCTCCTTGCACTTCAGTCAGAATATGAGTATAGTCAGGTATGTTTATATGGAATGCTGCATACGGTTTTCTTTTGCCACATTCCATTTGTGCATTATTCCTTGAGAACATGTGGCAGAGCATGAGCAGCAGTGGGCAGCAGAGGGGGAAGCTCTAACACTCCACTGACTCCCTCTCTGCAGGATAGGATACAAACACCGACACCTGCCTTCCTCCCAAGAGCTTTATAAAGACTAATCTGCTAGTATCACTGTAGAGTAGAGTAAGGATGTAGAGTAACTATCATAAGGATTCACACAGCTGGCATCTGGGACATGCACAATCTTTGTTTAATTTCCTGGAGCTTATCTACACACGTCTATACACCTACAGATGCGTGCACCTATAGACTGTTGCAATATTGCTATCCAGCAGCACCAGTGCTTTCTCACGCAGAGTGACTGAACATTGTGTCTGAGTCCCAGATGGTAGCTGCTGGTCAGCTAGGATGAAGTTCCTTTGAAAGTATCAGACTGTACTTTAGAAGGTCTATCACAAAGAGAAATCTCTTTGGAAGGAGCAGTCAGCAATTCTTTTACCTTGTTTCAGAGAGAATCATGAGGCATTCATTTGATTCTAGTGACAGCTGAATTTTGAGCTGCAATTTTAAATTTTAAAGTATTCAGGATAATGGGATACTTTCTACTGCACCATGTTCATTATAATTGTTTACATTTTTATATCTATGAAGTAGCACTTTATCAGAATCCAGCAGAAGTGGGTTAGGAAGTATTCACCTGTGGCAATTAAAATTTCACATTCAGAAAGCATGCACAAAAATAATGACTCTGAGAATGCTATTTAGTTTACAAATCATGCCCATAAAACCCAGAGAAAGTGGAAAATGTCAAATTCAAGGTGAATTCTAGTGAATTGCTATATTCAGCCTCTCTGAGGGAGGAGGAGAAAGTCACACATTAATATATATTTAGAGACTGTCACTTTATGTAAATGCACCTGGGAAAGTTAAAGTAACAGCAAATTCTGTAACATACATACAAGCCAATCACCACCGTCAACAGCCTTTGAATATTAAGTTTTTATCCAGGGACAGTTACAATAGTCAACAACAGGGAAATACCACCCAAATTATTGCAGAAACAAAACTGGGCTGACTTCAATACATTGCTAAATCTAAGATTTCATTTAGTGAACCTGGCTAAGATCTCCTTTTCTTTCTTTTGTTCCCAGCTCCTCCCAAAGGATCTCATAAGCATGTCCACAGAAGTATAGGCAACTTTCAGGTGTGGGAAGTACTTCAAGATCCTCTCTCTGTAGCTACATTAATAATTTTCAAATACTGTTAGGCAGTGCCTGTTGCTGATGCTGCTTATGGATAACTGTATCCATCAGGATATTTGTAGTCTATTCTTATACAGGCGAGTAGCCAAAAGAAAACCACTCGCCTACCACCACAAATGAATCCAGGAAAGGAAGGAAAAACAATTGTCAGCATTACAGAGATAAAGGAATATTTTCCTCTTGACATATTTCAGTCCTGCTAAACAATCCAACAACCAACAGATTAAAACTAACATAAAATGAAGATGCAAGAATGGAAAACTTGGATTGTTTTTACTGAATCCTTGATCACAGAGCTTTCCAGACAAAAATCTCTCAGATGCTCTCCATCTTGATTCTGCTATACCTGCTGCCACTGTAGCTACATGAGGTGTAAAGACCATACAGGACAGGTAAGGCTAATAGCAAAGAATTCTTCTGTAAGAGTTACATGCCCACTGTAAAAGCATTCAGGACAAGCTTAAGTTCAACATTAATAAAGATCCATGAGTTGCCTCCTAACTCCCAGAGATCTCTAGTTAGGTAAATGAAGACTTCTACAAAATTGAAGAATCAGCAATGACCTGTTTTAATTAAATACAATAAGCATTGACCCATACAACATCACTGCATAGAAAAAAACACTGGCCTCTGAAAAATTAGCTTATGTATGACAAGTGTCTTTAGTGGCCACAAGGAGTCAGGACAGCCATTGAAAAAGCTAATGAGACTGCTCACAGCTATTGCAGAAAAAGCAATCATGATATTGCCTCACAGCAAAGAGTAGTTACTAACTGCACCCCAGCCTGAGATTAAATATATCCCATAATTATTCCAACGAGCAGAACAACTGAGACCTCATGTCCTTGTCAGCTCCAACAAGGTTTTGCTGGGAGGCTGCACAGAAGTTTTTTCAGGGAAGCGTTTGTGATTGCACAAGTTGCATAGTATCTGTAGATTCCACCCAAAAACCAGCAAGTCCCCCTCCGTGTGAGTGAAAAACTACAGCTTCCACAGGTATTGTTGATGGTCTGACCCTGACCGCTCTACCACTTTCCTTAAGAGACAAAGAAAAATCACCAAACTTGCATGTTTGAATGAGATGACAGGAAACAGGACAAGAGGATACTGGATATTTCTCCTTAGCCAAGGGAATCTATATGCGAGCCCATTTATTCCATGGGTGTACATGTGCAATTTCTCTAACAGCCTGACTAGGTATCAACATTCATCAAGGAAGATATTCATATTACTATTTTAAATCTGTACCAATCAGCCAACTGGCAGATGGGTCTGGGAAAGGTTGCAGTTAGAAGCTCTGCAGTAAAAGACACAGAACAACTATAAACTACAAACTATAGCAAGATGAATAAAACCTGCATTTATCTCTTGTTTTGGTATAATGTGACTGATAGGATATATTACCATGGGCATATCTCATGTCATGTGAGACTGTCCATGCCTGGGAGGAACATGGCTGTATGGCACACCACAGAAGTGCAATGGTTGATGAACTGATTAGTTGGAACACAGCTTTTTTTCTTTTCTGCACTTTTCCCAGACACAGCACTATTACCCATGCTCACACTAGCTTATCTAAATTCATAATCACATGTTGCAATCCCATCAAATACATGGTCTATAAAATTAAGATGCCTTAGTATACCTTTTACAGAGCTACTAAAATATAAAATGCTCAGCATCTACCTGTGCCTCTGCAATTTTCTTTCTCTATCCTCAGTGAAGGTTAATTCCCCATGGGCCATGGAAATACATAAAGAAGTTTTATGTATACCTGTCCATGACACCGGAGAGTTAGTGAACCAAAACATTCTGATTTTTTTTATGATACATATTTTTGAACGCTTAAAAATCTACCAAAGATCTGGGTTTGGTAAAAATTAAGTCACATTGTCCACATGGATATTTTTCTGTGAAATATATTTTCCTGTCATCTGAATTGAAAAACCCAATTGGTTCATATATTTCACCTGCTCTTCCACATGATCTTGCAGTATTCACCTCACCTTTCTGAGGTCCAACTGCTCATAATTTCCAGCAAGTAGAAAACTGACCATGGGGACATTTCATTTGAAAATTTAATCAGAATTTCCAAAACACATTTCCAGTGGGATCTGGTATAGTGATTTAATCCTATCTAAACCTCTACAAACACTTGCAACTATATCATGGCAGCTTAAGAGGTATGAGAGTACCCACCGTAACCCAAATGCAACCCAATTCTGGTGCCTTCATAAGTTGTCTCTTGCCAGTGAAGCCAACGCCTAAATTCCAGTCACGAAACAAAACAAACCTGTTCTACCTCATCTCATAAAATTAAGGAAACTGAGAACATAATGGCTCTCAGAGCCACACAAGTATAGCCAGGGTTTGGAACAAGCTCTTCCAAGCTGTGGTAAAGCTAACAGGATGCCAGAAGGAGCAGTTACTCTTCTGCCTCCCAAGGCAGAGCCTCAGTGTATGCAGAACCACAGTATGATATTTGCAGGTTCATTTTTCAGCCTTCAAGAGCAATGCTTCCCATCTCCATAAACTTACCATCCTACAGAGTAGCTGTCTGAAAATCCTACTAAATGTCTTCAGAGAAAGGAGTGTGAAACAGTATCAAATTCTTTTCCAGCCACATACTAGAACTTGTTTTTTGGCTTGTTTGTGTTCGTTTTTAAAAAAATACAGACAGCCAGTTCAGCTATTTGAACACAACATAGCCATCCAGGTCAACAAGCAGAATACAAGCAGAATTAATAGCATCCACTAACATCTCAGAGTATTGGTAAATATCTTCATCATCTTTGTTCTGTTATCCACCTTTTGGTCTTCAAACTTTACACTAAATAGCAGTGCAAGTCTTCCAGACTTTGATAGGAATGAGGATGCAGTGAAAAAATAATTAACTACTGGATTTGACCCTTTTCTACCATTCAAAATCACTGTAATTTTCTGGTTTTACCACACTACAGGAAAATGTGATACTAAGAAAAAACTAAACATTACATTGGTGGTGTTTTTGTACAGGAAGGTTTTTACATTTTACAAGCACCATCCCAATCCAAATTTTAGTGAAAACAACAGAAATGCTCCCATTGACTTCCCTCTACTTTGAATCTGATCCTAAGTCTGCAGTTTTCTTCTGCACTGTGAAAAGAAAGCTCTCTGCAGGTCTATTTATTCAGCTTGTGTCATGACAGCTTGAGAAAAAATTCCCAGTTACTCCTCCAGTGAGGAAATAAGCTGAAAATAAACAGCTCACCAGAGCACCAAAGCAAAAGGAAAAATACCAGCATTTTATACCTTTATTTTGTCTTCCTAAAACCACTAAGACACTAGGATTTTCTAGCTCAGCAGAAGTGTTTCCCATAAAAATCAATAAAAGTTATCATCACCAACCTTCAGGGGAACAGAGTTGGGCCTATACAGGGTTCTTTAGAAAAGCCCATCTTAAACTCCAAAGGAAGCGTTGACAGCTTGGGTCACTGGAAGCTTGAAGGCCATTTGTGAAAACAGCCAGCCTCAGTATCTAAATACACTGCAACAGCATTTGCTCTTCTCAAAAGAG
>NW_010521244.1:38923-58367 GCF_000687285.1 Phaethon lepturus | reverse complement strand
CCTCCCCTCTTTCCTCTGTTCCTTTCTGCAAACAGCCAGTGGAGTGTGTATCCCACATTCTAATGAAGTTAGCCAAGCTCCAGGAAACCTCAGGACACAAGGTGGCCTCAGGTTTCTCTAGCCAAAATGCTTGCAATTTTTCTGCCTAACATGGAGTTTCCAAACCAGACTTATATCAGTGATATTGTTACTCTTAGTGTTCTTTCATTTTATAATTTATTGAGTGCTAATACTTTCCTTTCCTCCTTGTACAAAAAGGAGTTTATGACCAGTCAAGCACCAGAGACAAGTTTGACTTGTGTGCTGTAATAAATCAGGTGCCAGGAGCAGATGGAGAAGAGTTAGGAAGCATACTAAAGTCATTCTTGAATTACACCTATGGTATATGGTCTACTCAAACGATTTTTGACCTCATAGCACAGGCATTTGTTTTCAAAGCCTGCAACAACGGCAACAACCAAAGTGGGGGGCAGAGAGGGAGAGAATGTGAGCTGTTGTAGGTCCCATTTAACAAGGACGCACAGACTACAGATTTCCACAGCAAGGATCAGTGAATCTGCATTGGCTTTTTGTCTATGTCTAAACATAACTATAAATCTGATTCTTATTTTCTATATATTGTTCCTGTTGCGTTATGGAAAAATGCTGCTAGGACTAAATTCAACCTTTTGTTACAAATTCCACTGGAATTATATCAAAAGTTATAACTGAGCTTTATAGATGATGGGATTGGTGTGATTGCTTGAACTTAACGTTTCCATTGTAGGCTAAATTTGTACAACATATTTGGTCTCCAGACCACATTCCTTTTCCTGCATTTATTTCCATCTGTCATATCATCTCTGTACTTGACCTTGAATATTGTTGTAGCTTTGGAATACAATGTTTCTGTGTCTTTTTCTCAGACCACTACTGGAAAACATATTTTTTGTGGTCTCCAGACCAATATGAGGCAGAACAAGGAAGACTCCATACTCCCATGAAAAAGACAAACCAAATACTGAACCCAGAAGCTCATGCAGAAGTTCCACTGAAGTCAACAGAAGCCACATGTGGTCATTCACCTATGGCTTTGAAAGTGTTTATCTTAGTCATTACTGAGGTCAAAACAACATAACTGGCTTGCATTCGTCATAGATCAGCTTCTAGCAACAAAAAGTGTAAAGCAAGCATATGACAAGAACATCTACTTGAACAGTATCTGTTCAAACATCACTAACCAATCCCTCCACTGCCATTGCACTCAATTACTGTTCCTCCATTCTTAATATAGCCTCTGACAATTCAGGTTTCCTTTCACAGTGTCTTGTATTTTCCACTAACAGGACATTTAAACAAAGAGGTTTGCTTGACTTTTGGCCTGAATACTACTTTTGTTTCATTTAAGTATTTGAAAAGAGTACATTATAATTTTTTTTTAAGGAAAAGAACAAAGCAAAAGAAAATAATTTTCTGACATCTGTTCTTTTGACTTCCAGTTAATTAGAAAAGCTGTATTGCTGAGTGTTATTTGTTTGCTCTTGTTTTCTTAAATATTTTCCATCATTTCCCATAAAATCCTAGGCTAAAATATTGCTTAAAGCATCACAGAATCTGCCTGTTGCTAAGAAGATGGTATTCACTCCTTACAGGAAAAAAGATTGCTCTGCTTTTGATATGTGTGTATAGGCATGACAATTAAAAATTACAAAATTTAATGAGATAGTATTTAAAAGGAAATAGCACATTTATAGTAGTAAAATGTTTTATTGCTTTGACTCTCTTGATGAGGGCCTGCTTTCTGAAACCAGCAAGAGGGTAAGTCCATGTTTCCAATAGTAGAGTTGACCTAATGGTTCAATAGCGTAAACATAACTAAATGGTCAATAGTCAGCAATTTCTTGCTATGATAGGATGGGCCCTTACTGATATTAAGAGCACTGTGTTATGGCCTGCCAACAGTGGAAGAGAACTGAAAATAAGTTAAAACGATCTTCCTAAATAGATTTATCTAAAACAGGCAATTTAACAACAGGTTTGATTAAAAGATTTTAAAAATCATGAAGTCTTCTTTTGCTCCATAAAAAAGAAATATATTATTTTATGGATATGTTGGCACATTTTTTCATCATCATCAATCTGTAATTTCCTGTATCTGCTGTGTTTACCACAAAGAGGGACGGTCATTCCAAATTTGCCAACTTCTTGCTTTTCTGCTTAGAGAGGCGAATTGAAAACTCATGAGACCAAACAATACTTCGTTTAAATGGATGTAAATTACCACCACCAACGGAACAGGCTTAGTTTCTTGAAGGTATTGTTTTGGGCAGGACTTTCTGTACTCCCTTAGCTTTTCTGCCAGGGCTTGCCAACAAGTTTGCAAGTATCAGCTGTAAAGTCAATGGCAATGATACAGAATAACCATCTTCAGGACTTGACCTGCCAGCACCGAAACATAAGTGCCACTGTATGCAAGGTGTGCGGGTGACACATCAAATTCAAAAAAGTCATTCAATAGCGAGAACAGCTTGCTGAACTTACTATGTCCTTGACATCAGGCAATTTTTTCAGCACCTGGAGTATATTCCTGCTAATGGTGCATGGCTAATACTTGCAATGAATTTAAAATAGGATGTTCTCAAAAGAGCTCTTCAAAGTAATGATTCCTTTCCACATTAAAGTTACATATATCTCTGATGACTGAGAGACAGACATTGAGTCTAGTGGTTGTTCCTCTTATCTCTGTTTTTTATTGACTTATATCCTAGCTAAGTCACTTATATGATTTTCTTCCGAATGTAAAACACAGTGAGGGCCTAAAGTCCAAAACTTACTTTTATTGTGTGTCCTTTATTGTTGAGTTTATGAGAGAGAAAATAAAAGGCAGCAAATTCAGTGGAGCCATGAAGGAAAGAGAGACATTGGTTACAGAGATTACATCACTGGCTGATTTCATCTTCCCAAAACCAGAATACGTTCTATTGAGTTTGATGTGCCAGGACCAGAAATTGGGAAACATTATCAAGACAAATATTTTAAAAAGCAAGTACACATTGTTGGTCTGAGATAGGATTGTTTAAAATATAAACAGTTATGCAAATCAGAAACATATTGCTTGAAATACGTGAAATGCAACGCACAGTAACCAGCAAGAGTAAAATTGGGCAGTCAGATCCTTACTTGGATCTTCTCAGCCTAGCTACTTTGGCATCAAGCAGCTGTGCCCTTTTTACAGGAACTAAAGGTTTGGCCCAGATGTGAGTACAGATAAGGTGTGGCTATTCTCATGCAGTACTGGAAACCTATGATGCCCAGCAAAACTGCTGGTCTACATTTGCAGTTTCTTTCTTGCCCCCTTTTTTTTTTTTAATCCTTTAATTATGCTTTTTTCTCTCTCTTCCCAACAAATTTCCCTCAACTCCAACTGAAACACAGACCGTGATCCACAGTGCATCCATACAGCCAGCCAGAACAACAGGACTTACTGTATGTCAATAAACTATCCCTGATTTAAGGCAAATGACATTCATGAGACAGTTGTTCCCGGAGAGCAGTAAAGTTTTGCAGAGCTGCAAGAAAGTTAAAGCTACAGAACTCTTCTCTCTACCTTTCCTTGGGATTTGGCACTCACTAATTTATTGCATCTGTGAAAATCTCCCCAGTAAACACAGTTCCTGTAGGCTCTGTAAATTAAGGAAGGTGTCAGGCATTGTGGAATGAATGGAAGGAAACTGGGAAAAATTATTGGTCTTTTTTCAACTGCAGCTTCTCCGCAGCTTTGGCTGATGGGCTGAGCACAACACAGACAACTGCCTCAAACACAGATGTGAATATTCAAACCTGATTTGACTGGATCAGCACTGAGAGCCCGAGACAATAGCTGCTAATAAAGTCATTGTGCTTGTCTTGCATGCTGCCCACCGCTGTAGCTGCTCTCACTTGCCAGACTGAAAAGGGATTCACATGAGCATGGCCAGCTCAGGTTAACTCACCAGTGAAGATTTATATCCACATATACCAAAATCATCTCAAGAAATGAACACAGCGTCTCTAACTCTGTGAACACCATGGTATACGTGCACTAAAGGAAGCTGACAAATTTATGTCACTAAGCTCTTTTAATTAAGTTGGTGCTATAAAGGAGAAGGCACAAAGAAAAGTTAAAGATGCAGCTGTAGCATGCAGATCAGACAAAATTTATACACCGATCAGGTAGCCGAGATGAGCAACAAATGAACACACCTAGCAATGAAAGTAAATAACGATGGTCACTTCAAAGGAGACTTGGCTCCATGTTTGTGGAAGAAACCAGAAGCCACAGCCACCGATTGAACTTGTTAGTTCACAGTGGTGATGGATTGGTTGATTAGATTTTTTTCAGGGTTAATAAGGGCAGGCCTCAATGGGTCAATATGCTTCTCTCATCTTGTATACATTCTCCCGGTATGTAAACTAACAACATTAGAATGTCAAAGCAACAAAGAAAAAATGTGTTATGAGACTCGTTGGTTCCTCAATAGCTTCTTTCCCTTGTCGTGAGGTTGATGTGACTGTGGATTCTGCAGCAAAGCCTGAATGTAAAACACTGAAAGGCAAAGCATTTAGTTTTGACCTAAGCACATTTGGGTGGTATAATGATGAAAGACAAGAAGTAAAAGTTAAAATGAAAAGTAAGGAGACAACTGAGAAATGTAAAAGCCTAAGGTCTTCACCTTTCTCCCTTCTTTCCGGAGTAATGAAAAAACAAGTCACGAAGAACATGACACCATTCAAAAGAAACATGTCCCACAGTGCGTCAGGGGAATCAATTTATTTTACTGCAGTCTTGCCTGACTGTAAGTGGACAGAGTGTGAAATCAAAGCAGAACTGCAGCAGAAGATTCTCAAGAGAGAGCAAGAAGGCAGAATATGCAGAAATCATTTGTCCAAGAGCGATTAAACATCCCAAAATTCAGACTTTGAGAAAGATGTAGATCCTTGCATCGTTCTGGGAAGCAGGTCAGCAATAACTGTGAACAGGAAGAGACTAAAGCAAGCAGCCTTCAGGTAGGTAAAAACTAGCAGAGGGTGCACATCCTCTGGCACTGAGAGTGAAAGGCAAACTGGTATGAAAGAGAAGGGCTGAAATTTCTCTATTGTACAGAGGGAGTAGGAGATGGTAGAAGCTAGCCAGATGCTCAGATGATGAAAAACTAAACTCTGGGATGATTTTCAGGGAGAGGGACACTGTATATGCGTCTTCAGCGGCAGAATTTGCCCCTAAATTGAAGATCGAAGCCCAGTCACTGTAAACAAAAACTTTTGTAACTGAAACCAACTGCAAGCCTGTGTAACTCAAAGGGACCAAATGGATTACATGGCTCACAGCAAGTGTGAAACTGGAAGGATTTTCAGAGGTTCATCCCCAACTCTGTTCTACCCAGAGCCAGTGTTCACCTAACCTGTTCGTAAAAGACTCCAGAGAAGAAGTTTCTTAAATCTTCCTCTGTTAGCTGAACTATCCCTCAAACTGGGAAGTTTTTCAGAATATGTAAATCTTTCTATTAAAAATCAAAGTGCAATAAAACTTTACATTCAAAGAAGCCTAAAATTTTATGACTATAATCCAGTCACCCAATCAGCTGTATTTAAAACACTTTGCATTGTAATAGGAAGCTCTTTAAGTCTTTAAAAAAAAAAATGCTCTGTTAAAAGTAACTAGATTCAGTAACCACACTTCCACAGTGGATTCCAATTTTCTATAACAAGGAAAGTGTTCCTGGAAATATGATTCTTATTGTTACTTAATGTTGATGAGTTACTCAACCAAAACTAATTAGTTCTACAATGGAAAAGTTGTATATGTGAGTTAGGCACGGTCTCTGGAAAAAGCACTGTTGTAGATCAGCCCTCTTTCATGGAATAAATGCAAGAAAGTCAGATAGTCTATTTTTGGACTGCACAAAATCCATGCGGGTACTACTGCGCCTTTACCTTTACGCTATCTACTAATACAAGGAGAGCAGTGTAACTGCAATTATTTTTAAAATTGCAGGCAGCAAGAACAAAAGAATTACTTCCCAGTTTCAGAACAGCCTTTGAAATGTTTATGAAGTGTAGGTCATTCCAACTTGTCTTTTCTTGGTCGAAGCACCACATGGCTGATCTATTCAAGTGATTTATGTCAGCAGGTAACAACAGCCAGTTCAGGCTGTCTTCTGCTTTGGCCTTGATCACACCATGTTCTCAGTCCTATTTGAACAATACAAGTAATAAGTTCAAGACACTCTGCAGTTTGCCAAATAATAGTGGAATGAAGAGGCATGAAACTAGGCAAGAGCTACTAGATATTTAGCAAACTATCCTCCTGTATTAAAGATGTATTGCGAGCCCTCAAGAACTAAGCACATGCAAACCAGTGTTCCAGATCTCTGAAAAGAAAAACTCGCTAATTCCCCAAGTAATTGCTACACTGATTCAGTTTAGTATATAAAGGAATAGATCATGACTATGAAGCAATCTTAGACAAAAATAATCTGTCAAGTGTTACATACTACTGCGTACTTTTTCATACATAGAATTCCTTTTTATCAAGTTGATAAAATGAAGTAAAGAGATGTTAACCTAACTGATTAGTGGACAGAAAAGCCCCAGAAGCTGAGACACCAATCTTAAAATAAAATGTTTAAACAAGTGAGTTTAAATGCCCCCAGGAACACTCCCATTTCACTTCAATTAATCACAAAGGGTGCCTAACCTTAGTAGCTTTGATTAGACTGCTAAGTGCAGAGCAGATGAAACCCCATCCTAATTGACTAAACAGGGGGAAAAAAAAAGTTACCCCCCAAAAAACAAAAACACCTAAGCAAACAAACAAACAAGACCCACAAAAAACCACACTGACTTAATGGCAAAATTTCTTGGAAACCCCAGAAGCTGTAGCTCTGTGGCTCTCATCAAGAAGATGATCAGGTTGTTTCCTGTGTAGTCCCAGCAATGCAGAGATGCTTTAACTCAGAATGGTTTCTGGTAGACTGCATGTAAAGCTCATTATGAGAACAGCAAGGAGACATTTTATAAATGGCAAAACTTGCTATGGGCGAAGTCACCAATTTGCAGCCTAACCCCATCCAGGGACATCTGAAGCCTAGAGGGAGATGTGATTCAAGAAGTTCTGAGTCACCAAACTATTGTTATAGCTATTCTTTCTGACCCAAAATTTTCCATTTGTGGGTTCTCCATTTTTCAGCAGGTTTGAAAGGTATTGTCTTCATGGCAACTTTCTGCAGGGGCAGGGGGAAACACTCTTTTACTAGTTCTCACTAGAAGGAAGGAAAGAGAAGAAAGAAGAACAAATTCTCAAAAGATCCGGACAAGTCTGGCTAAATTTAAACACAGTTGAATTATATGACATCACTGAATCACTGAGAATTGTTAATCAAAGCACAGTTTGCCCCCAAAAAACATGAGAGATTCCTGAAGCCACAGTTCTGTCTCTTTAAACACCGATTCCAACACGAAGCGCCAAAACTATTTGAAGTAGGGGTGAAGACAAATTTAAAGTCCCTGTGATTAGCGTTTCATCCAGCAATAACATGTAATGTAGGAATATTAGATCTGAAACATGCAAACAAGGGTAATATCCAAGTGGAGAAAACTGGTGATGAACGGAGGTTACAGAAACAAATCCTTTTGCATCAGGGACTAATGGGATACAGGCAGAGAAAGAGGCCTGCATATCCAACAGGCATTAAACTTGGAGGAATTTGGAGACTTTTGGAAAATGCTGAGTGTCCAAACCTGAGCACAAAACTAATTGAAAAAATTTAATTCAAGAAGTTCAAACAAACAAAGCACAGACACTCATATTTTTAATTTGTGCAAATACAGAAAAACACCGTGAAATTAATCTGTTCTGCACTGGGTGGTACCCAAGTCCCCAGAGCTTTAAGCACTTTATGACCAGTCTTTCTGTAAATTATAGAAATTCAGCTCACAGTTGGCTGACAGGTGTCCTGTTTACTGACTCAAAAAGGATTTTCAGATGTAGGTTTAAAAATAAATAAAGGAAGGGGGTGAAATAAAGGATAGAGGGTTTTTTTTTTAATAAAAACCAGCAACAATAATCTAGCAATGGTAGAAAAATATTCACATTGAGAATAAAAAAAATCGTATTTGCTTTTGCAGGAATTTATAGAAAAATAAAAGTAAATCACAAAAACATTATCTGATGTTTTCATTTTCTTCAAAGGCCACAGAGTTTAGAGTACTCCGCTGTATACAAAACAATTAAATTCAATTGAAGTGAGGGAAATTTCTTGCAAGTGCATGTATAAGGAACACTGGATAGATCCTTAGCTGATGTAAATCAACGAAGCAATGCTGGCTTCAGGAAAAGGAGACTGATTTTCAGTAGATGTGGGTCTGAGTAAGAGAGAGTCTCCAACTAAAATAATAAAGGACATATACTTCTAAGAAATTTATTGTAGACTAGAATTCCTATAGCAGGTATTTATAAAGGATGGCATTTTCGGTCTATGCTGATGCAAACCTAATGGTCAGCAACAGATCTGGCAGACAAAACTCATGGATCAAATTCCTCCCTCAGTCACACTCCATTAGCTGAAATGATGACTGTTCTGGATTTGAAACCCTCATGCTGTCTGGCACACGTAATCCTACCTCTCGTCCCTCTGAAAAGTACCAAATATTTCAGGAAAAAAAAGTACAAAAAATGCAAAATTTCTATTAATTGCAACATAAGAGAGTAAGACAGAGATGACCTCTCCTGAGGTCACACTGTCAATTCCAATAGAAATTTTGAAAGTTTATATAAAAAGTGGAAAAATATTTAAAAATCTGAAAGCACTTCATCAGACAAAACAAACGAAGCAAATGAAATCACCTCTCAGTTCTCACATGGCTCCATTGGCTGCAGCAAAGTTTGGAAAGTAATCAGGTGATAACAAGAAATCAGGATAACCACGTCCAGTTGGTTAACTGGTTAATCAGGATAACCAGTCCAAATTTCAAACTTGAAATAGTGAAGAGTGGGCAATGAGAGTAAAGTTTGCTGCAGTACAGCTCCAGTAGTGCTCTTCTGCCTGTGAGCCTCTCGGCGCAAAAGCAGTATGTATGACAAATGTTTAAACCCATAGTTGATGTTCAATGTTTACTGTACAACTTAAACAGATAATGCCATTGCACACAAGGACATTCACATACATAACAATGAAATATTCACAAAGCATTAGGTTCCCAAGCAAGTCACACAGTAAGAGCAGTCTCAGGCGCATCGCTTCTTGAGATGTGCCATTGCCAACCCAGCTCCAATGGATAAAGATGAAAAAAAAACCCAAACCCTTACACCTGTAAAATGTGAGCTGCAATAGCCAGTCTGGAGAGAGGAGGCACAATTGGTGGAGTAAGTTTTCATTTCAGCTTGTGTGTTATAGATGGGGAGAGAAGCAGGTAGAGGAAGCACAAGTCAGAAAGGGACCTCAACAGTGGACTTGCACAGAACCCTGACAAATGCACGGGGAAGCCATAACAGCACTGCAATCAGCTCCAACATAAATAACCAATGTTTTCTAAGATCTCTGTATTCCAAACACAGGAGAGGACCTGAAACAACTCAAATCTGAGAAAAGATAACTAAGCAGCAGAACTGTGAAATCCCATGATCTGTCACACACAAAAGAGGCAAAGGTCCCTTCCAGTCAAAACATCTCTTCCTTATAGTGTGCATATTTACACAATTTTAGTCATGAGTCATGCCAGGACATAAACACACAAGTAAAAGAAATCTATTGTTGAAATAGTTTTTAAAAGTGGCTGAAAATATGAGTAGAAGTGTTGGGATTTTTATGCTTTCTCCCAGTGCAATTTTGCCATCAGACACAAGTCATGAGTAATACCTGTGCGATGCCTCCCATTCATTCTTTTGAGCAAAAGCAAATTTGTTTTCTGCATGACAAAATGGTGTAATTCAGAGCTGCCACAACATTCTCACAATAATTTTTGCTCGTAAGTTCAAAACACCAAATGTGCTCCAAATAACACAACAGTGCTTCAGATGGTACCGCCTTCTGAAATGAGAAATACTTCATTTTGCACAGTTGACTGCAGTCAAACAAGAAAACCAAGAATAAGAGGCTGGAGAACTTGTATTCCCTTGTTTATCTTTTTTATTAAACCCATTCATTTATATCTCTAGATATAGAACAACTATGTAAAATAAAGCAGTTAAAAGCATGTCACATGAAGCGGGATACACATAATTTTTAAAGCACAATTTTAAATGCAAATCAAAATTTTGATATAAAGGTTTAATGAAAAAAGCTTTATCTGTATACCAGGAGGGATATATTTAAGTTTAGGCCGCACCTAGAGACGAAAATTAGAAGTTTTTGTGTGCTTATCCTATAGGGCCACTGGGAGAGAAGCACTTCTCCAGCAGCTGAGAGCTGCAGCCTGCCTAGGCCTGCAGAGAGCCTTGCCTCTCACCAACCCACTCTGCTCAGTGCCTGAAGCTGGTAGCTATGAGTAGCCTCCCTGTACTAAATTTAAACGACTTCCATCCTCCTCAGATGAGCTGTGCATCCAAGCTGATGTCAATACAAGGCTAGAGAAAAAAGTTGGTTTATATCCTCCACATCCTGATCTTGTAGCAATGAAACCAAAGCTCTGTACACACACACAAGGATGCAGGATCAAAGCATACAGATGAAAGTTAGAAAAACACTCTTTTTTCTTTTATTTCTTTAAAAAAGAAAACAAAAAAACAACACTGAAGTGAGTTGAGAAGGCAATTAGGGGCAAAATAGATTCCATTTTCCTCATGATCCCAAGACTGGAGACAAACTTCACAATTCAGCAGGGCTGTTTTCTTTAAATGACCACAAAATGAGATTTGTCATTTTCTAGAGAGCTCCTGTGGAAGCCAGGAACCCTGCCAGGCTAATAGCGCTCACTGCTGAGGGCAGATTACACTCCCTCTCCCCCGAGCCCATCAGGATTAGCACTGATAAGCAAACATGAGAGAACCCAAGAGAGGCTCTGACAGTACCACTCCACTGCAATTAACTCATTCCCTCAGAACTCAGCAGTTTAGATGAATCAGCAAATAGCAGGGAGATGGAGGAAAGAAGAGACAGAAAATGTTTCACCAAAACTTCTGGCTATATACTTTACATAAAGCCACATGAGACTGCATGACCAAGCCATTTATGTGATTAACTAATGATTCTGTGCATCAAAAAGTCTCATAGACTTCTTGAATAAAAAAATGCTCTGCTGGAAATAAAACTAATACATCTTTAAGTAAAGACAGTTCATTAAGGAGGGGAAAAAAAAAACCCTAGAGTCTTAGCATTATGTCAAACTTTTTTCCCCCCTCCCTTCTCTCCTCCTAAAAAATGGCAGTGTAGAATTCTTTGGTTTGTCAAGGTCAGCATGGACCACAACACTTACAGATTTTGCTGAAGAAGGGACCATGCTCAGCACACTAGGAGACCGGGCTCTGTTTCAGTAGTCCAGTACCGCTATCATCATGCCCTTTCCAAATCACAGAATGTATCTCTCTATAAAATCCTCTGTACCTGATCCTGTCATAATGACCCTGGGTAGTCACACCGTGTATTAAACACAGGTTTAAAAGTGTTACCACATTGAGGCACCTCAGTGACTCAAGGCAAAGTGATCACTGTAAACTTTTGACAGTTGTGCCAACAAAACTGCAGCCCATATTAGTCCTCTTCAGGACACAGGAGGTAGAAATGATGTCATCAGCATGCAGCTACCACTACTAGCCAAGGAGTGCTTCACTGGGACGGAAAACAAGGACAGCTACCCCAGCACAGCATACTGGGCCTGACCAGAGACTTCTAAATGACCCAGAAAAATTAAAATATTTTCTTTTGGATTATTGAAAATGCATTGAGTACCTTCTTATAAGGATACCTAGCTCTGTAACCTCAGTTGTCAGAATCTTTTATCTTTGTGTTAATTTTATGACCCCTTTGTTTCTCCTCCTGCTTGTGGGATGAAAGTAAATCTGTGGAGAGGAGGGGTCACTGCCAAAGGTCATCTATATTTAATGCAGTTTCATGAGCTGGGTCACAAAGCATTCCCAGGCTGAAAAGGAGGTTCTGTTGCTAGGACTTTAAAAAACAAGTCAAAGGTAGTGTACAGTCACAGTACAAGCAGTTGTCAATCAGCTCTTACTGTGCCTTCCAATTTTTTTCAGAATAACTAGAATAGTTGGAAGGTTTCCTCTAAGTGCACCATTCTGTTATGGGGGGAAAAAAGTCTTTGGAGGGTTCATATTCATTTCATTAGAAACTAGCCCACAGGATTTACTTTTTCCCAGTAGTATGAGCTCTGTTCATTCACTAAGCTTACTTACATGGCAAAGGATTTGCTATTACACGTCCCACACCAAAAAGAAAAAAAGTCAGCCTACTTCAGCTGCTTAAGTTTGTAGTACATATTGCTGCACTTAACCGAGGTTCCAAGTTAGGGAAGCATGCTTGCTCAAGAAAACATGGCAGCATATGTTTAATTTTAAGCATGTGCTTTCCAAGTCCCCCTGTGCTCATACACGTGACTGACAAAAGACTTCAGTATAGACTGGTGTGCTCCTCTGAATCCAGGCCAGAGGATACTTGAACAATTCCATAAAGTCATTTTAGATGTTCCTCTGATGAAAAAAAGATTTTCTTTCAAAATATCAGGCTCTGCCTGTCTACGCATGCAAGTATGCCACAGATGAAGTGACGAAAGTTTGCAGCATCTGACATGCAAATTATAGAGAAAAGAAGGTAGAAACATGTATAGCATCAGGCCTGCTTTAATTCAGGCACACTTAATTTTTCTGGAATGCAACAGTGGTCACTGCCATGAAGTTTTCCATGCATGAATAGCTACAGCAGAATAACGCCCTTAATGGCTACAGCTGCCTACAGGCTCCAGGAAAACTTGGTCATACACAACACTTTTTTTAGACTCCCCATGGAAGCAGAAAGTTTCATTTGTAGAGACCAGAGCTGTAAGTAATGAAAAATGGACCTATAATGTAAGATTCAGCTCTAAACATAACTCATGTACCAACAAACACCAGAATTTAAACAAGCAAATCTTCTTACTCCAGATTTACACTAGTATGAGGGCGGTCCAAAATATCTACCATTTTAGCTGGTCCTGCTTATCTGTCATAATTTTGTCCTTCAGAGAATGACAGACCCTAATACACCAAGACACATATGCACTCATGTGTATGCACGTACGCAAATAAAACTAGAGAACAACTTAATATTTATCAACAGGGGTTTAATCAGAGGTAGACCTTCTTGCAAAACTGCAACATGTCTCTATTTCAGTGAAGCCTTTAATAGAGTATCTCAAAATTCTCAAACTAAAATTCAAAGTGGACACCTCCCCCCAAAAAACAACACAACTCCCACACATCAGCTACAATGCTTTACAGAGGGCCACAATAAATAGCAAAAGGTAGGGGAACTAAAGCAGGATCCGCAGTCTACTTTGGTTTAGCATGTTTCTCGCTAGCAGGGAAGAAGAAACAAGAACCTTCTTAGCAAGATCACCAGATGAATAGTATTAATTCGGAACACCAGTTAAGTAGAGAGAGGAGAAGAAAAACATAAACCAAAGACAATTAATGAATCCCTCTCTTCTTGTGATGGTAAATCTTTTAACATTAAAGGCATGTAGTAGCATGTAGAACTGAGCCTTGCAGATGCAAACACCCTCTCCCTCTCCAATTCCTACAGTGTCACAGCCAGTTGCCTGGGCTAAGTCCGTGTCATGGTACTTTGTACTGCCCTCCCACTTTCTCCAGTGCTTAGTCTGGAGCAGACTGGGCATTTCAGAGGTATAAATCATACTTCACAGCCCGTGGCTCACCATGAATGGAGTTATTCTGGCTCTCCTGTTCCCGTTTCACACCCCACATGCAGAAAGCCAGAAGTGGCTATAAAGGAGACTGACAAGGTTACAGATCACAGGCTTCTATGAGCTCTGAAAGCACCGTACAAATACTAGTTCCACACATAAAAGAAAGAACATGAGGTGGACAATTCTCATATTATAAGCACTGCCTCAGCAATTTCACATCAGAGTATGTATGCCATTTAGCCCTAACCTCTCCACCCTCACCCCCTTCTGATTCCAGTGCAAGCAGCCAATGCATCATGCTATGGAGAGACCAAAAGTTACAGCGCCTTGTCACGTTTCCTTCTGCCAGGAGAAAAGGATGTACCTTTTGCCCCTCATTCTCTCTACACACCGATGTGTCAGATAGAGGTCTTGCTTATCCTCCAGAGCGGGCATTCAGCTCTCAAGGCTGCACGCAGTGCTTGTGCCACACCTCCAAACCTAAAACTTAGTTCTTACTCTAGCTGGTTCACTGTTTTAGATGTCAGGAGGGGCAGATTGACCTAGCTGCACTGAAGTTACAGAAAGACTGTCATGGCTGAAGATACACCTATGGTGCTGCAGTATCCAAGCATCCTCTCTCATTTGTTACTAGTAAGATCTCCTGGGCAGGGACAAATGGGCTTTGACACACAGAAGAAGAAAGGCTAATAATGTCACCAACATGCCCTGTGGCTAACATTTACAGAGAGACATTTTTACTGCTGCATGGAGATAGGATAGGAAAAAGCCTCCTCTTGTTGGCATACACACACGCACGCACACACTGTGCAAAATTGTTTGAAGAGCTTGTGGTCTTGTTGTTAAATGAGTTGTGAATGTTTCCAAAAAGTCTAAACACTAGACAATGGCAGCACATTGCTAAAGAATGTTTAAGGGATTTAGGCTGATCTGATAATTGCCTGGTAAGACAAAAGCAGAAACAGCTTACAGAAATAAAGGACATGGGTTTGAATGAAGCTTAAAAAAAAATTGATCTTTTATTTTTAAGTTGAACTAGCATAGACAGCAAAGAATCAAAAAACACTGACTACAAGATAAAAACAGAAAGGATCTTCTTCCAAAAGAGCAAATCCACATTTACACACCTTTTCAGAGGACAGACATCCAGAACTCCATGTTTGAAAGAGTAAGTCTCCCCACTTGCTCTGAGATGTTACAAGACACCCAAACGAGAGTGATTTTCCATTTCATACACTCCAAAGTCAGGAGCATGATGTGAACACAGATGACTTGAACTTTCTTTTTTTCACCCCAAACTTCCTAGATGAAGCAGCCAGGACACGTATAACATAGACGAAACACTGATTTGTGTAAGAACTGCAACTCTGGTCTTGTTTCTATAGTCAAAACCATTTAAATTGGAGTTGGATGAATTCAGCAAAAATACATCTGTGAACATTTTCTGGCCTGTTAAAATGCCTATGTTCATACACTTCCACATCAGTATTCTGCACATATCCCATCCCCACATTTAGACAAAAGGAGTGGCCTCTGGCTCAGATGGTCCCTGACCAACAAATCCTTGGAGGCTGGGCAAGTACAACTGGGAAAATATCACCTTATTCTTATTATCTTCCTTTGGTACAGCTATCAGAGAGAGAGCACTACGATCTGAGCCAACACGGCTATTTCTACAAATATTTATGCTGGTACGTGGGAAGCAAATTTTACTTAATATGAGAAGAGGGTTATGCATAGCATCAACCTCTCTGCTTGCACAGACACCAGAAACACTTAACACATCCCATCAGGAAACAGGAAAAACAACAACATCTGATCACTCAGCCCAGGCTTGAATACATATTAAACTTTTCTTAAATATTGAAAGAATTAAAAATCTACACACCCCTAAAACAGTCAATATGTAATCATGAACACTACACACCTAAGAAAAATCAAATTCTTAACATCATAATTCCACTAGCAGAAAAAGAAAAGTTAACACATTCATGAAAATTTATTTGCTCTACTTTGGTTTTGTATGCATATTAGGGAGAAACCAGAGCCTACCTACCACATGAAAATGATTACTGTGCTTAGATAGCCCTCTGAGCAGCTACTGGATCTGTCATGCAGATACATGTAATGTAACTAAACAGTTCTATAACAAGTAAAGACCATAAATTGAGAGACCCTAGATAAGGCAGCAAACAAATTAAAGTCTCTAAAGTCTCTAAAGACTAAAGTCTCTTTGTGTGTACACAAAGCAGTGTGTCATATCACATGGATGATATCACAAAGCAATAAGCACTGTTCTCTTATATTAAACACAACAATATGTTCTATGTCAGAATGCTATTATTTTCTTTAATACTTATTTTATTAAGCAGGAGAAAAATGAGATGGCAATCTCATGGATTCAGTACAGATCTGAATGAAGCTTGTGCAACATTTTAGCAAATATTTATCGCAGATGCAGAGAAGCAATTCCTCTGTTAGGTTTGTCATCAGCTGTAGTTACCATTCATTAGGACTGAAACATACATTTCTGTGAGAAACTGGCAAAGAATAAATACATATAAGAGATGGAAAAAGCAAGGACTCCAAATTCACTGAATACACAACCTGTTTTTCCACTAGATGCATTTTAATTACATTTTGCAGATGTTTTTTTGAATCTTTTGCCATAGCATGTGAAATTAATTTTTGAGGGGAGGGAATGCAAGAGGAGCTTTTCTGTATTTACATGTTAGAGAGTATTTGCTGGTCTAGGCACGGTAAAATGCACTCTGCTATTCGAGGGAGGCACTTTCCAGGGACACTACACACCAGTTTCCAGGTCTGAACAACTCGGAAGCGACAGCATTCCCCTGTGGAGTGGGTATGTGCATGCACAAACTAGTCCTCTGTCTTAAATAAATTCAGAGTCTCGATGTAGGATGGATTCCCATTCTTGTTCCACCAAACTAGTAGCGAAAGCTAAAAATGGCCACTTTTCACTGCCATTTTAAAGTTTATAAGATTTTTCCAGTATTTAGAAAAGCTACATTCCAGCAACAAATGGATTACAAGAAAAAGAAAAAAATAAACTTCTTTTTCCATTACCTATTTTAAGCAATGCTTTGATTAATTGTGAGGGGGACAGCCGAACAAGATAAATGTGTAGATCTTCACTTGATATGTAGGCAGCAGAGACAGTCCGGTGCATTTTGCAGAGTAGTTTGGTTTAAGGAGTTCAAAGAATACTTTCTTCTTCAAAGTCAAATTTCACCACCACCGGCCGGGTCATGTTCCACTTTTTATTTCGATTCCTATCCTCGATGAACTCCTGGTAAGGATCTTTCTTTGAAATAGCTTTCTTCGAGCGTACATAACCAAAAAAGACAGTTAACGCCAGGAAAGAGTAAAACAACATGACAAAGAGGATGAAGAAATAGGCGTTGTCATATGGTTTGTATTGTGGCTCTTTTTGTTC
This sequence comes from Phaethon lepturus, assembly GCF_000687285.1. NCBI lineage: Eukaryota > Metazoa > Chordata > Aves > Phaethontiformes > Phaethontidae > Phaethon > Phaethon lepturus. Next base: position 41,038 of record NW_010521244.1, on the reverse strand, counting down.
TGTAGCATTTTTCCTTGTGTCCAGGTTCCTTTCCAGAAGTTGCAGAACACATTGTGAGATGAGAGAAGCTAGAGCTGTTTGGTTCATGTTGAGGAATTAAAAAGCATGTCAGAAAACACGAAGGGGAGTGAGCATCTAGGGGCCCCAAGCAATGCTTCAGTGAAGTGGGAATCTATCCACTAGCTTTAACAGGAGTTGGATCTGGCCTGTAATCATTTCCTCTTTTGGTAAGGAATGCTGTTAAGCACTTATTGGGTCTCAGTCATTTGATAATGAGGCATTTGGCTGATAGGCCTGCCTTGCCTGTGAAGTGAAGTCTATTAATAATAACAATAATGGAACAATAACAAATCCCTGAGACATACATCTGCCAAGCAGTTTTAAATGTGGGATTCCCCCTCCCATTTGTCAGGGAACAAATCTGCTCTGGTCACTAAGTCAAAGGATTTTAAAAGCACCAGTGGGATGTGATAGGGGTGCAGGGGCAGGAGAAGGGGAAAAAAAAAAAATTAAAAATTTCACACCCTCAATGGAAGAAGGTGCTTAAGTCCATCTCCGAAGTGAAGCATGTAAAAATCATCTCACGCATTTTCTAACAAGCATCTCTAAATGCCATTCTCAGGTGCTTTCTCTCAGCATCACAGCTGGCAGGCTGTGCAAGAGAATTGCACAGAGTCTGATGCCTTTCCACACAGTCCCTAGAGAAAGGCCATCAAAATACACTGCCTGAGGAGCAAACCAACAGTCGGGAAAAGAAAGGGTTGTTGAATACTGATATTGCATTTCAGTCAGTTGCTATCATAAGTTAAACCTGAGAAGTTGCATTTCAACCCAAATATGATAACCTCAGAGCTTAAGTGGGAATCCAAATGGTTTCATGTACCTGTGTAAGTATTAGGACTGGAGGTCTGTAGCTGTGTGCTGACACAAATACGTACCACACTGGAAATATGCAAGAGAGTAATATCCAAACTGAAAAGAACTGCCTATAAAGTCATTCTGGAAAATGACACCCTTGACTGCCACTGACAAGTGGACTACACTGAATATTTTCAGACAAGGAGCAAGGGGGTTAAGTCTTCTCCAGTGTGGTTTGTCACAGGTCATGTCTACTTGCATGATAATGGCAGAGCACTGCTCTGTGGATTCCTGCTTCCTATTGTGTTTTACAGGCTAGGTCACTCTAAAGTAAATTGTTGTTTTACAAAGTAGTGAAACCTTATCTTTCTACACAAAAAAAGTCCTTACTGCCACAAACGACAATGCCAGCTGTTTCTTTCTGTGATCTGAATTCTGGGGAGTAAGCACCATGACTTTGAAGTGGAGAGCACATCACCCCACTAGCAGTTTGCCAACTCTGCACTGTTTCTTTAGGCCTGACCCCCTGAACTGATTGTATGATGACTAATTCACATGCTAAGATTGCAGTATATCGGTATCACTAAACAGCCTGCATTTGTCATTAAGGGTTTCTTGTAAAAAGAAAGATGAAAGTGAAGTCTGTAATTTTATATGCACAGCAGACTATGGTATAAGTACATTGAGAATATGCAACTTCTAGAAATGTTCAGCTCCACATTTTAACTATTTGTTTTAAAATTGGCCTTTAAAAAAAAAAAGAGATGAAAAATTCCCATAAAGAGCAATGCCAAATCCTGTTCTTGGTTAGGGCCAAGTTATGGGATAGATCTTATTCACCTATTCTTGTGGGTAAAGGAGAACAGATTCAGGGGATCTAATCTTGTTTTGAGGAGAGAGAAGAAAAGCTTTATCATCAGTTTAACTACAGATAAAATACATTCATTAAACTAGTATAAAATCTTCAGGGGAACTATGCCCAATTTACATTGGTGTAACTGGAAAAGGATTTTCATTTAGGTTTTGCAACTTTTCCAGAACTCTGTAAGCTCTTACTGTTTGTTTGTTTTTTAAAGAATTTGCTTCAGTAAAAGGAGCGTGCGATTCTACGTAAATTAAATTGGACACATGCTAATCCCTGTAAATTTCTTGCCTGCTTGAGGAACACATGACAAACACATGACCTCTGTTGGCCAAGTTTCTGGGGCTTTTTGGTATTGGCAAAATAAATAAAAGGGCAGGAGGGGTAGGGAGAGT
>NW_010521244.1:32822-38892 GCF_000687285.1 Phaethon lepturus | reverse complement strand
TAGGGAAACAAAAGGTGCATGGTCATTATTTCTTAAAGTTTTTAACTCACATTATGCTCTGCAGTGAACTGACAGCCTCACATGTCTAAGCAGTTTTTTAATACTTCTTAATGAAAGGCACAGAAGACTTGTGCTTTCTTTCCCCACCTTTCAGTCAGATCCACATCAGCCTAAGCCTGGAAGCTAAATTACTGTGTTGACACTGGGCTTCATCCCACAGGTAGCTCACAAACTCAGAATCCAGGCACAATGAATTTAGCTCTACACCTTCCTTTCCAAACATGCCATAAGGTGTCTAGGTCTCCCCACAGTAGGAGCTACGCTAGGCCAGAGTAAACCACCCTTAACATAACTGATACTACATTTCACCATTTTTCATGTGACTACTCGGAGTAATCGCCACACCACCTAGGAAAGGATGATGTGCAAGGGAAGACTTGTAGCCTTAATGCTTCCCACTATAGAAAATATTTAAAGGCTTTACATACAAGAAAACTACAAACCAAAGAACACACATACCATAGCAGACAAACTTCTGCCTCCAAATTCATATGGTTAAACTGGGCTTCCAGGCATGCTGCTGGGCAAGTGCTGGTACCTCATCTACACTCTGAGCAGCCTTGAAAAGCATTATGCCTTCCAGCCACAGCATAGCTTCTTCCCTTCCTGCTTCTGAGGAGCCAGGAGAGGAGCTGCTCACTGATATCCCATAGAGCTCACCTATGCTGCCCTGCTTTGCCCTTCCTGAAATGCTCTTGCCCAAACACACCTGCATCAGGAGTTAGATGATAGGACCCAACCCAGTTAAAGGGAGATGCTCAATCACCCTTCTGCTCCTCTAATGTAATCTGGTTTTATTGTAACTTAGAGTGTATCTGTGCACTGTTTCTGCATCTAGTTGAACAGATCAATGTTCTGTTAGGCTACACAAACAAACATTGCTTTAAAGTTCCTTTTTCTCTCCTTTTTTTCACCCTCCCCCAAACAGCTAAAAGTATATAATGGTGCTTTGAACAAGATCCTAAAGAGCTATTTCCATAAAGTGGTCCAATTCTTTTTAGAGATGTAAGTACATGAAATTCTTCAAATGCGGGGGGACAATGAGTGAAGATTAAAAAGAAAGTAAAAGATTAAAAGGAAAAGACCATAAGAAAAACTCAAAGGGGGGGAAAAAGATCAAAAAGAGGATTAACCATGTTACTTGTTGTTTTTCAGAAATTAAAGAAGTATGGAGGATAAGGAATTTGTTTCCTTTTGGCCCTAGAAAAATGCCAATTATGGTAGCTAAATTGCCAGGATCACATATCAGTATGCTTTGGAAATGTGAGAAATGGATGGGAAATATAAACACAGGGCAATAGCTTACAGTTATGTTACGAATTAAGCCACAAAAATATCAAGATTTAGTCACTGAATAAGCTGCCAAAGTTAATCTTTCCTGATGAACTTGAGCAGAATCAGAATAGAAGCAACAGAACTGTAGTTTCACAGATCTAAATTGCCTTGTTCACTCACCTTTGCTATCTCCAGCTCCTCACGCACCTAAAATTTCCACTAAAAATCACAGGAAAGAGCGAAAGTGCCTGGGTGCACATGGACAGAAGATCGAGCTCCTTATCTACTGCATGTATTCATTTTAGGAGTTTTTGTAAAGCTTTTAGGGATAAAATTAACTCAGAGTCCCATTTTGGCAAGAGAGCTTGTGATGCTATCCACACTAGCACAGCTTTTGTTTTCCTTTAGATTTTTAGGACACAATAGCAGAATAACCGTTTGGGGGGTGGAGAAACAGCTTCCTTCCAGGTCTTTTAAATATATGGCATTTATGTAGCCCTTGACGGATAAGGATGACAAAAGGAGGCAGGCAGGGATTTCTGCCACAAGCCTGATGAGAGTCTAAGCCCCAGATACGATTTACAAAGATCCACAGAGTAATTTTACCCAAACCGGCTATTTTTACTGAGGCTCACCAGATGGTTTTGCTGTGCTCGGTTCTCAAGAAAATCCCCAGAAGCCACTCGCCAGCGACCCTGATCCTGACCATGCCACGTTGCTGCTCACATGTAGATCACCTGGGACCGCCGCAGCACTAATGTAGCTCCGCCACATTAGTGGCGTCCCACAGTAGCACCTGCAAAGGGAGCGCGATTTAATTTTACACAGTGCTCCATGCGCCAGGAGCCAAGTCCAGAAATGGCACACGCTGTTCCCAGCTGTTCCCAAAGGACAGACCATGCTCTGCCCAAAGGCACCCACCTCTGCCGTAGGCGGGAATGCCTCTGCCCTGGCTGCTCCCCTCAGCCACCCCTCACCGACCCCACACACTCAAGTTAAAAATGCTTTTAGCGGTACTGAGGGGCCACAGCACCATCTCCCCTCCCCACCCGCCATGCGCCTTCCCTGGGACAGCAGCACCCACGTGGAAAACTGTATTTGGGCTTCATCTTCGGGAGAAACCATCCCTCAGGTTTCTCAGAGGATTCCCAGCATGGTTCCTGCTGGCTTCCCTACCCACCCACAGGGAAGGCCATGCTGTTTCCGTCACAGGTGACAGCCAGACACCCTGGCACTGGAGAGACAAAATGGCTGACCCCTCAGCCCTCACTCACCACAGAGCCCAGTCCCACCACCCCTTCTGGCCAAGCACTGTCCCAGCTTACATCCCCGATCTTCCCCACCCCCAGCAAGTCAGAAACTCCTCCCCAGCAGAGGCTGTTATGCTCTGCTCAAGGCTGCCTGCCTCCACAGCTGGTGGATGCCATGTCTTGGCTGATCCCCACAGGACGGGTGCTCCACAGTGGTTTCCAGTGCCCCCCCGCCATCCCTGCCCCAGGCCTGACCCAGCTACACTACACCACGCTTAGAAACGCCTCTAGGCTCTAAAAGAAAAGCTGAACTCCATCTTACCTTTTAACACATTCATTTTCCCTTTTCAAATCAGGCAACCCTGACTGTTTAAAAATTTCCCTCAGGTTTCGCAGCCAGGTAAAACTGTGAGGCGCCATTTTGGAACCACTGCAGTTTGTGCAGGTGCCCGCCAGCACTGCTCTGCCCCGAGGCCTGGCAGCGGGAAGCCATCGCAGTGCGGCCTTCCTCTGCTTTCCACAACCTCAGGGCCCGCAGCCGGCGGCCCTCGCTGAGCCAGCGGGGCGGTCACAGCGTTTGGAAAGAGCAGGTAAGTGAGAAACTCTTTAAGTTACGCAGGCACTGGGAAAAAAGGTCACTGGAGGGCCGCAGGGGGAAGGGCCGCAAGGGGGAACAGCCATGACACTGAGGGAAAGGGGGTTCTTCCACCATGTGGAGGCTTCAGATGGAGACAATGGAGAAAGGGTTTGGTCGAACACTGGGTAATGGACTGGACGGAGGGGCAAGACCCCGAGGAGGCTCTGTGCCTGGTATGGTGCAGGAACCGGATGATCCCTGCCAGCCCCGCTGGCCCCTTCGCCGGGATGGATGCAGCGGGGCTAAGGCAGCATTTCAAAAACCTCTGGAGATTTGTACATTTTGTAAATTATTCCAGTACCGACTGCGGGGACGCTCACACAAGGGTGGGCTCCAAAGCAGCTTTGTCCATCTCTGAATTGCTGAGTTATAAAGTGTTACGGGTTCTGTGCAGAGTACCTGTAATGATCATCCTTAAAAAGCTAAATTTTTACGGGTATACGCTCTTGAGATCATTATGAATAAATGCATATATATGGGGAGAAAAATATTTGTGTAAATGGAATGGAGTCTGTGAGAAAAAAACATGGATAATTGTACAGAGGCGTAAGAAAAACTGAGAACATAACTGTGTACAGGACAAGTAAAGACATCCGTGTGAGCGCTGAAAGGAGAGTGCGGAAAGAAACAAGCAGCTTAACATTTGGTTATGGCCTAAGGGACAAACTTTGCTGAAGATGAAGACACCGAATAGTTAATAAAGCTTCTGAACTGTTTTCAATTCTCAGACAAGGAAGCAATAGTTCTGCTCTTATCAGCAACTGCTCTTTCATATTTGTGTATCAAGCTAGGTTTATTAAATTATTCAGCAAAGGTCAAATGTGATGTGTCTTCCTAGTTTTATTATGATTTTTCATGACATTGCCTGAGTAGCTGAATAATAAACAGTGCATGTCAAAACGCTGCAGTGTCCGAGCTATCCACAGGCACTCTGGATTGTGAGCCTATTCCGTCATCAGTTCTGAGGCAATATAAATGCATTAAGTGAAGATTTAAACTATGTGTGAGCACTGCAAAGCGCTGCTTGTGGAACCACGATGGCAAAACAGAACCCAGCGCCAGCACCGTGTATACGCACTGATTTTGAAGCCTGCTTGTACAATAAATACTTTGTAAGTTTTTGAACCTGATTAACCATCTAGCTGCAGCACTTTTCTTCCTGTGACTGATGAGAACTTCCCAGCCTGTGATGAGCTGCCCAGAAGTGCTGGGAGAGAATAGATAGTGAAAATCTGACAGACCACGTGGCCTATTACCTACAATGAGTGCAGAAGGAGACTGTAATTTTGGTTATTTTACAGTAGACAAATAACAGATTCAGATCAACTCATGTGATTCTTTAAGATAACCCTATGACTCTGTGTAAATACACGCACTGATTTATGGTAACACTAGCTACAGAATAAACTGAAAGTCACACGACTTTTTTAGGCAGTGGCGAATGAGCATTGCCATGTCATATATAATCTAAACAAAATACCTATCTAATGTTAACTGAACAGAAATTTAGCAATTTAATTTAGTGTAGTTGTTCATATTGTTCCAGATTATTTTTGTCTGGCTCTAGGCAATATCTAGATGTCATTGGAAAAGCCAAAAGAAATTAAAAATGGGATCTTCTAATCAGGATGCAGGTTTTCTTGCAATTATTAAGCGAACAACAGAACATTGAAGTGAGCAATACAAAGAAGTTGATGAATTCAAGCTGTTCCAGGTTTCTGATGGTCTCATTGATATTGCCTTACATTAATTTCTTGTTATTTTATACAGGGATACCTTTTAGTAATCCACTTTATAGACCTTAAGGCTGGAAGAATTTATGGATAGAAAACATTGAGGACTTTCATAGTTACTAACTTAACTACATGCTACAAAAATGTATGCTTTACACGTTAGCAGTAACCAACAGCACTCTGACGAGGGAATATATTTCTTACATGTAAGAAATGTATCACAGAATTCAGACATAACAAACAATTTGCATACTATAGTCTGTCATAATTCTGGGAAAACGCAAATACATCCTTGCTACATAAATTATTAGTAGCACTTGATAATTTGGGGTGAGTTTTGGATTTCAAAAATCAAGTAACTTTGTATTTTGTCATTAAGTTTGGAGATCTGGGTTACAGACCTGTAGCCAGATTTTTAAAGTTTGAATTTGCACAGAGTTTAACTTAGGGATTAAAAAATCTAGCTCTAATATCACCCATATGCAGAAACAGATTTCTGAGGACATAGATCCTGTTTAACAATCGGCTCTTTTCAGTGAAGATTTGTAGGTTCAGATAGGCATTTTGCACCTTTCAAAATAGCGATAGAAAGAAGCAGTTCAACAGGATTTGTCATATGGACAGACGAAAGGCTTTTCAGCAATACTGAGTAGAAAACACCCGTGACTACTGCAGAAGATGTTTATTTATAGGTTTTGTTTAAATGGGATACACTGAATTATCCAGGGAAAAGAGAAGGAAAATAGGTGCCGAAGAATTATTTTCCTAGCCCATTTATTAAATAATACATGTGGTCAAATAAAGGAACAGTAACATATACCAGCGTAAGTATATGCCAAAATGCATATATTGGGTTTTTGATGGCAGTAGAGGTTATTTATAGATAAAGGAAGATTTAAAAGCAAAGAATAAATTAGAAATCACAGTTGTGCCACAGGGAATAACTTTTTTTCATCAAAGCCTGCCTCTCAAGAGTTTCCAGTTCTTATGAGAGGACAGGACAGACAGTTGGTTAAGCAGCTTTTGTTATTTATTTCCATCTTGTAAACTATGCACACCCCCCCCCCCCCCAAAAAAAAAGGAAGGACCCGCAAACACACCCTCTTTTCCCCCAC
>NW_010521244.1:12839-32767 GCF_000687285.1 Phaethon lepturus | reverse complement strand
TCCTGTCACAACGCAATATCCGTGGCAGGCTCGTGCCACTTTGAGTGTTCAGGACTCGTATTCCAGAAACACATGGCTCCCAAGAACCTCTTCAGCCCCGACAGTGATAACAAGAAGGGATCAACGGTACTCCAGGTAATCCGTATAGCTCTGTCAAAGATTCCTATGGCATGTCATAAATCAAGGAACTGCTTAGTCTCTCTGCCCCGGCTCCTCACTTCTTCTGGGAAGATCTCACCCCAGTCCCCTGCCTGCATGGCTTGCCTGTGGGAGGACTGGATGACTTTCTCCTTACCTCTCTGGTTTCCAGGCTCTCCTGCTCTGCGTTAGCCTTTCACACGAGGAAGTGCTTGGGAGACGCTTAAAAAGAGGATGGAGCAGCCATCACCACTCTGTCCCACCCCACACAGACAGCAAAGGTGGCATTTTGCATTCATCCTGCAACAACGGTACGGTCTTCCTGGGAAGGAGCGCTCCTACAGAGGGCATCCAGTTCCAAACTGTGCCCGCAAGCAGGCTTTTATCCCCTATTTTACAGCAAAGGGATTGCAAGTGGGGAAAGAGAGGTTTATTTGGCCTTTACAGCAAGCCTAGGGCACAAGACAAATGCCAAGGACCAAGTCCTCAGGGAAGGGAAAGAACGTTGAAAAAACATCAGAAAAATCAGAAGCTTAGAGCAGGGAATAGTATTTATAAGAGACTTTTAAATTTTAATTGTCACAGAAATTAAAAGCATATCAGAGAAACATTAACTGGAAAGAAAAAAAGAAATCAATTTTCCCCAATTTTCAGAATTTTTTTAACATCCTCTCTTCAAAAAGTATATTCCTTTCTTTTCCAACGGAAGAGGGCTAGAGTTAAAAAAAAACAAAATGAAAGTAAAAAAAAATATGCAAACAGAAGCTGAAAGAAATTCAAGGTGGTTACATCCCCCACAAAATGGTAAGGAAATTAAATGTCCACCAAGCCTAGTGTGAAGTAAAATTTCCTCACACAGTGATGTGCCAGTAAAACTTACTCCATTTGTTTTGAAGGGTCTCCCACGTCTTTCAGTCGGCTTGTTCATAAGCCTATTAAAAATTTTTTGAGGCTTCCAAGGAAAAAAAAAGTAATTCGGGACAGATACCATCCATAACTGATAACAAAGTTCCTGCATTGCATGAAGCCATCCCAGTTGCCCTACTTGTGCTGGGTTTAAGCCTATTTTATTTTCTTTTAAATGCACCGCCAAGGCACAATGCTTTTCTCTTGCTGGGAAGATGTACTACCGGTACCAATAGCACTTGAAAAACGCCTGGTTCGTTAACAAACGCAAAGCTGGGAGCGGCCCATTGGCAGTACCTGGACACAGAGGCTGCCCGAGGCTCCGCAGCCCTAGGACGTGTACAGAATGCGCTTACATAATAAATACAGTTTGCATTGAAGATAACATGGTTTATTTCTTCATGATATTCAGATTAAAATGTATCAATGTATTTAGCACAATACTACATTTTAGGACAAAATCATCAGTGCTTTGCAAATCTTCATAATGTTTATTCATTATAAATAGTAAATATTTACTGAACTTTTTACATGAAAGACGTTTGTTTTTTGTTCTTTTTTTTTTTTTTTTACAACACACGTGTTGTTGTAGAGGCTGCAACACAAAGATAATATTTCATTTTTCCATCACCCTTAAGACCAATGTGTGAACTAACCTCTGTACTGAACCTAGTCTAACTCACTACTTCATAGTCCTTAACGCTAAAAGGAATGTATTTGTGTTCTGCCTCCCTCTTTGTTCCAAGAATAGAGAGAAATAAATAACACCGCCTTCCATCTTCCTCTTCCTCTCAACATCACAAAACACAAATTTATTGACATTCTAAAATGTCACAACGCAAACTTCTTGTAAACCTTGTTTCCTATAATTATATTTTCTATATTGGATATCGTTGTATAATTTAAACAAACGTGTCAAATACAGGTCCATCTCTGTCCATGTCCTGTACATCACTAAAAAAATGTAAACGTAGTAATTTCCTCGTATTGTTTCCTGAAAATCACCTTTAAATCATGATTAGCAAGCTGGACTTTAGTTGTCCAGCACACCGCAACATTTCTGTATTTTATCATCAGGAATTACGCATTGCAAAAATAAAAGTACCTGCAAAAATATAGTTCTGATTCTATCTATATGACTTTGGATGTTCCCAAAGTTTGTGTGAGGTACACAGTATTGCACATTGCTAGGCAGTTGTGAAAAATCAGTCGTGGTGGTGTTGATCTTTTTTCTCCCGTGTTTGTTTGAAAAGGTACAACGGACTAGGAAAACTCCACATACAAGAAGGTAAAACCTGTTTTTCATGTTACACAAGATCTTATCTCTTGGTAAAGCAAAACTTGCAAGTGACATTTATTGACAACATGATTACAAAGTCATGGTAAGGTAACCGATAAGTTGCTTGGGAAGACTTTCGCGCTTATCCTAGCTTCCTATGTGACATTTCTTCTTGATGACAACTTCCAGTGTGTAAAATGAAAGAGGTTCTCCCGCCCTTGCTTCAGAAACTGAGCAGTTTTAAAGTTAGACTAAAGTCAGCACTGGATGTCAGATGAGTCAGAGTACGCAGAGCTCAACTGCTTGAAGTTTCAAAATGTTCCATTTGTCCCAATCAATGCACATTAATTTCAACAACAAAAAATGGAATGTTTTGCCAGGCAGTGATATTAAATCCTGCTCTGTTTTATATACCCACTCATAACGAACCATGTCGCGTTTATTTATTCATTATTGCTTTTGGCCTTTGTCTTCTGTATAGCTTTGTCCAGCCTTCAAAAGTCTACTAAAAGCTATGACTGGAGAGAACATAACAAGCCTGACTTCTCTCATTGGGACTGCCCCAGTTTAGACTGCAGTGTGTTGAGAAGATCCCTCGTATCCAAGCCTTGGAGTGAGACCGGAAAACAAGACCAGCTTTAACTTGAAGTGGACAGTTCATTTATGCAATATCTGGCTTCAGATAATGAAAGGCACCTGCAAAAGAGCAAAAGAAGCTTTTTAAGTCATGCTATGACAACCTCACAGCATGGGGCCATGCCAACTACAGGTTGACATTGTCATATTTAATACTGATATATCAAAGGAAAGGGACTAATATTTTTATTCCTAGGACAAGTTTGACAAAACTCTATGTATCTGGGATTATATACTGTAATGATTCTTGAGCTGACCTCATTAAGAACATGTGTTTCTAATAGTGGAATGCCAGTGGTTATTTCATTTTGGACAACCCTTATGTTTTACCTAATGGCAATCAGGTTTCATGTCTCAACAATTAATAACATCAAGATGTTGTTGACATCACTTAAGAAAATAATTATGCAGCAGAAATCTTGCTCAAACAATCAGCTATCTCACCAGTGCACTCCGCTCGGCTTTGGAGAGAAGCAGTAGTCAGCCATTAGGATCCCCGTTCATCATTTTCTTTGTTACAGCCAGAAAACACAGACCGTTGAGATAAACAGGTACAGTACCGCGCTTCACAGGGCAAGCGTCCCAATACTCACTTTGTCCATATTGTCCATACTGGTAGCCTGTGACAGGGTCCATGCTGTAACCCGTGGTGCTGTAGGTTGGTGGGCAGTAGGACTGGGACGTAGGCAGGCTGTCTAAACTCTTCATATGATCCAGCCGCTGGCTGCAGCTGGCTGACACAGTGGTGGTGGGCTCCAGGCCCCCAGTTAAAGGGGACAGGGCATAATCGGTTTGGGGCTGGTGAGGCACACCACCGTGGTTAGTCAGGAGTCCCATTACCTAAAATAAAAGGTTGAATAATAGGAAGAGTTAAACTATGCGAAGAACTGTATTGCTTACAGAGCCACAGGAGTTCTCAAGTCTGTCATTTCATTTCCTAAAATAGGTAAGACTTGGTATTCAAACTATGCCTTGAGTATCTAATCCAAAGAGGAAGTGGAATTTGGTTGCATCATCCACCAAAATAAAAACTGATGGCTAACCACCAATAAAAAGTGATACCAAGAGCAAGTAAGGAAAAATACTTTTAAAAACTTATGATTTTAGAGTGCCTGATCCTCCCATGCCCCAGCTGGGACCTCTGCAGATGCGTATTCCTTGAGGACTCAATTATAAGAGAATAAGCAGCAGGTAATGGCTCTTTATCCACACTGTCCTGTATGATCTACAAACACAGAAAAGCTGTGAAGAAGAAATGAACGACAGAGTGAAGTGCTGGTCATAACGCCAGTGCTCAACCTCATCCGCCGCCTTAGAGGACACAACAGCAATGGTCAGGCGTTCCAGACAGCTTCAAGTCGACTGTGACTCCCTTAATAAGCTGCTTGTACATGAACAGTTACAAAATTAGCAGTCAAGATTAATTGAAAAGAGGTTACTTGAAAATACGTGCTTGTCCCTATAAAAGCCCACCCCACTGGCCATAATTTCCAGTAGAAAAGCAAAAAAAAATTTGCAAAAGCACCTGTGCTTTCAAGCAGGAGTGAAAGAAGCTGCAGTAGTAAGTTATGGTTGCACAAAAAACATTCACCCTGTGGGGTGGTATGCATTTCCTTTCCTGGCACATCTCTGTAGCACATTTTGAAAATAAGTACTACTGCGAGAATTGGTTGCTTCTGCTGGAATAAGTTGCACTTCAAAGCCTGAGAAATAGTTTGTAGCTTATAACGGATGGCTGGCATACAGCTTCTGCCAAAACAGCATATTCTGATAATTTACAGGTTGTTCTTCCTCTGAAAAGGCATTACAAATATCTGACATATGCTATTTGATAATAATTTTGCTTTACTGAGCTTCTTATCATAAACTAAAAAGAAATTATTAAAAATGGAGTCTATTTTGTAAAGACTAAGTCTATGCTCATATGAACATGTCAGGTTCCTGAAGTTCTGATGCTCCTCCTTGAATTATATTTATTTTCCATCACAAACAAAAAACGGAATTGTAGGGAGCTTGTGGTCCCAGCACTGAGTTTTGTTTGTTTCATAATAAACAAATGAAACAACCCCCAGGGATCATGATTAAAGTAGGAAGGAAGACCTATCCAGGTCTTACATGTCTGACAAGGAAAAGAGCAAGCAGAGTACTTCAAAAGGAGACACCCCAATACCTGCATCAAGATCGCAAAACATCTCGGCATCAGATGCACCCAAGACATCTCACCGGAAAAAAAAAAAAATGCTGAGTCAGAAGTTCAGTTACTACTTACAGCACTAGAATGTTCACTTGTTTCACTAAGCAGAAAAACATGCGTTTATTTTCTGAATGCTTCACAAACTGAAGTATTCATGCAAAAAGAAGTTTCAAAATATGTCTGACGACTTCATTTTGATACTGAAATCTTGTAACTTTTAAGTTAAAAAACACAAAAGAAGAATTTGGATTCAGGCTATAAGGTATTTTCTATTTAATTCAAATAACCTTTTCAATGCACAGATCATATTAAAAGAATTTGAGATCAATAAAAAACTAATTTAAATCATCTCCAGAATCACCACAAATTGAAAAATCATGTTATTTGCACAGCAACCTGCACAGCATTTTGTCCCCCAAACTCCTAGAAACTGAAATAAATGGGCGCTCAACTTTTTCTTCTACAAATTGGTTCCTGTAAAGTATTAACATTTCTGAAGACTATTTTAGTGAGTTTTTCTGTTTCAGGAATTACAAATATTTTTTCTTGTACCTTTGGAAAATTATATGGTCCAGAAAATCTAGCCTGCTTAATGATCTGACGTTGCGCCAGCAGGATAGAATATTAGAACCTATGTTCGTTTAGATTATATTAATCCTTGTCCTTCAGAATTAACACAGAGTTGAAAGAAGAGAAAGATCCACAAAAGAACATAGCTTAACTTAAACATTTACATTGAAAATTACTACTTTGGAAAATATTTATGTTGGCACAAGCATCATGGTTTTGACTACAGTTGAAAACACACATGGTTTATCAGAAATCTGAACTAAGTGCGCAGCCCCTTCCATTCCCGCTCAGCACCTATGTGATATTTACAGGGCTTCATCACGTTCTGTTCCAAGTTCAAGAGCAGGGAGAACGGGCTGGGCTCGCGTCGCCCTGGCAGCCCCGATGGAGTTCCGATGGCAATATTCTCTGTGTAAGAGCCCTCATACGACACGCTGTCTCCACCAGGACTTTTAGGACCAGTTGCTGAGCTGGGCAAATAGCTATTTTACCAACTATGTCCTTTAACTAAGCTTTCTTCTGTTTAATATTTTCAGCAGAATAGAGCCCAACACAGCATTGTTTGGACTTTGCCAGCAAAAAGAGTGAGCTCAAAAGATTTGGGATTGGAAGTTATTGTAGAGTTAGAGATTTGTCTTGAAATTTAAACCTGTATCCAGACATGATCTCAAAAGCCACACAAATTTTGGTAGCATCTCTATTTGGACAGAGCTCTATCTTCTCCGACACACTAAAATTAGCATTTGATGAGATTTACTTTAAAAATTGTAAATTAATCAGATAACACAAGTCTTTAGGCATCTTTTTATTAAGCACACATGCAGCTAATAGACACTTCGGAGCAGAACTGACACAGCTCGCTCACTCTCCGAGGTGGAGAAAGTGAAGTCTGAACAGTAACCATCTTCTCAGGAATATCTTCTTCAGAAGCCTTCAGAATCATCCTGCAGTTGATTAGTATCTAAGTAATTAGATTTTTGGTCATGTCTGTTTTGAAAGCTATAAGGGAAGTAGCCTCAGGGCAGAAGTCTTTCATACGGTATGTGCCATGACCTTATCACCCATACAAGGAGTTACAGGAAGGGCATGGCTGAATTTCACCTAATCAATTAGAAAGCCATTAATGGGCCACGTCTGCAAGATGCTTGGCACCCTCGGCTTAGTGGTATAGGACAGACACCGAAGATCTGGATTTTGCAACTCATCTTCTGCTGGTATGAAACAAAATAGTTCTAAATAGGTAAACAAATCTGATTGTTTTACAGGAATAAAAGAAGAAAATTAATTTATTCAATCCATATACCATCCAAATTACTAGAAAATATGTACTTCCCTCTGAATTACTTCAGGAAAGCCAAAGTAGTAATTGTCAGCCTCGTTCATCTGGATCCCAAAAAAGTTGAAAGAAAAATCAAGGGCTGATGTAACACCTAGAACCAAATGCTGCTGTAACTATTCAATTTATTTTAGAAAAGAACTCTAGCTCTAAACACAAAAAAAATGGGCTGTAAGCCTTTTGGCTACATATTTTGTTCTCATCATTTAAAAAACACAAGCAGAAACGTTGATGCATAGCCTCTGAGCTTATAGAGTAAAAGACAGTATATATAAAGGGTAAAATAGTTCTATTAGAAAACACAGGTGCAAAATTAGGAATAAGCAAAGAGATCATGGTGAACTGCAACAACCAAACTCTACAGAAAAGTTTTCAGAGGGCACATCCCAAGCAACCCAAAATATTCACTCGGACAAATCCCTTGCTGGTGGGGTCAGCACAGCATCACTAGCTGAGGATATGATCCAGCAAGAGGAGGAGAAATTGGGTGATGAAAGTCTTAAAGACCATGTACGCAACATCTGGTCCATTATCAGCTATTAGAAAATACTTCTATTATCAACAAAATAAAGGCCATTAAACTGAGAAAAAGCTTATTTTATTTAAATGAAACATTATGCCCGTTAATGTGGTTGGTATTTTAGGATGTAGGACCTACCATAGGCACAATAAAATTCTCATATGTTTTAATTCATTTACGCATGCCTGCATTTAATATGCTTTGTGACCATGTCTGCAATTAATATGATTTGTGAGAAAAGAACATGTGCAATATTTTTGGGTACAGTGATACATTTTTTTCCTCCTCCTGTGAATGAAAGATTTAATGAAACAGCTCAAGGAAAATTGTTGGACGTTAACGTATTAAGTTGAACTGACAGAATCATGAGTAAACTTTAGTGGAGTTAATGATATCCTCTTATCTGACCCTGACACATTTGCAGCATGTAATTTACAGAAGCTCTGTCCAGGGAATCTTGACAAATGCTCCTAACGATGTCAGGGCAATGTTCCATTCTAATGTAAACCAGATGTGGGTCAGATACCCTCATTCATCACTAACACTGAAAATTTCAAACTCCTTCCGAGATGAATGGCGTTACCTGCTGTTAGCTCTTTTCACCGGAGAAAAATCTCTCAAAAACAAAATATTGCGCAAGGAAACACAAAAAGGATGGCTCTAGTGCATTAGAATGAGAGATTTTAGAAGATTAATGAAAATTAATTAGTTACATGGATCTATACGTATAGAATCCTAGAACCATGATGCCGATTCATTTTATATATATGAGTATTTCCGCTGAATACACAAAGAAACCCAACAGAAAACATTTCCGTGCCAAACGGCAAGCACTGGGAACCACATGCTTGGTTAATGAAAAATAGGATCAAATACACTGACTTTGAACATCTGATGATCTGACCTTCTGCATACTCATATCAAATGAGACCTCATACTGATTTCACACCCCCAGACATCAGTGGTAGCTACACTGAAATTAGAGAAGGTACGCTGGTGTACATTTAGGGTAATGAAGAGGATAACTTGATCTTTCATGAATTATATTTTTTATCTACAGGAGATTGCTGATGTTCACAACATTATCACAGTCTATCACGAACTCGGCTTTTTTCAGGTGCTCGATCATGGAGTCACAGGAGTAGGTAACGTTATCATAATAATTCAAAGAGAAGCTAATTTTCTAGCTCCTGGTTGTATGGAAAAGCTTCAAAAATGTTAAGGCAACTGAAAAAGTAAAACAGAAAGCCCAAAGAGGAATATATACTCACAGCTTATATATATATATGAATATATAATTGTATATATGTTAAATTAAACATCCCAAAACTTTTTCAGGCAGTCTCAGAGACTGTAGACTCACGAGTTTAAATGCTTAAATACGGCAATATTACATACAAGAATTCATAACAAGCCTAAATTGGAGCTTACGTTGTGCTGTGCCTATGAAAGCTTCTCCTCCCACCTTCTACTCAACCCAAAACACAAAAGAAGGATTTTGACCATCATGAAAACCACCCCAGCTGTCTCTAGCTGGGCTCTCAGACACCCTCCCTCCACAACTGGGATACACAGGTTTGTTCCCTCTAAAAGCAAAACAGAAGTAGCACACTTTTTTTTAGTTCAAACAATACTCAATTTTTTTGCTGGCAGATGGCCAGGGGATGGGATCTACAAAGCTTTCACAGGATGACTCTCACCAAACTCAACGTTTGGCCCTACAACAACGGCTACTGCATGATCTACACCTACATGGCTGGGTTTAAAAACAGGAAATTGCTACAAAATCCTAGGCATTTAGGTAAAAGCAGTAAGTTATCCATAAATGTGGGGGAAAAAAAAGATAATGGACAAGCATAACGGGAAGAATCCAACCAGTAAGGAAGGATTCATGCATGAGGCTGCCATTAATGTAAGTGCCTCTGATCTAACCATCACTGGGGAAAAACAAGTATTTTGCTACTGTGGCTAGAGGAAGGCTCTTTGTATCCTGACTCGGCACTCAGCCTTTCTTTTATTAGAAAATTATGACTATTACTGATGTCCTGGCAAAAAATCAATATAAAAATGAAACAGTTATTTTTCTAGAGAGGTAGGAAGTTTTGAAGGAAATTGAGCCCAATGCATTTGAAGATGGATGCATGGCTTTCTAGAGTGACTTTGCTAAGGAGGAAATTCTGCTCTTTCTGATCCCACTGCAACATAAGCTTTTCACTGAATCATGCCGTGATATTTTTAGTACCTTTCTTTGGAAATTTAAAACATAGAGCATAATTAAGGACTCAAGTGAGCCATCTGTGATTACTCATGACAAAGCTCTCATTCATATACCAGTCCTTAATTGAATAAATATGCAAGTATTCATATTCCTGTTGATACTTCTGTTTTGTAAATTTATTAAAGAAGTAGAAGTTCACCAATGCATGCCAGTCATATACTCTAAGAAGGGCTGACTCATACATTCACCTAACAAGTGGTTCAAATTGAACTTCTACGTGTAGCAAAAATTAAAATATATTTTAATGGCTGCAGTGATACTGACTAATCAGCCTGTGTATATTCTAAATGGTACAAATTATTATGGAAAAAGGTTAAGTCAGTTTTGTGAGCAATATCATTAAAAAAGGGTTAATAAAATCAAGAAACTGATCTCTTCTATATGTACACTGTTTAATTGTATTTCTAAACATTTATTCTCATGAAGTTACAGTACAATTGGCTAAAGTTCCAGAGAAGTCCAGAGCTTTTTCGTATCTCCATGTAAGATTTCTGAGCTGTAAGAGATCTGTTTTTTGAAGGCTGAAGCTGTGCCCCCAACTGCCCCAACTTCTCTGGCAGGGTGGGGATGGAGGTGGAAATAAGCCCACAGACAGAAGCCAAGATGGACATTCAAACTGTAACGTCACCTGTTTATTGTTGTTACTTTAATATATTTTATTATGTATGTTATATTCTATATAAATATAATTATAATATGTAAAATGTAATTACTACAATATTTACAAAACAAATAATAAATTATATTATTCTTGCATGATAACAATTACAAAACTATGGGATCCCATCTATTTGTACCCACTATAGAAAGAGCAATAATCAATCCCATTGGCTGAACTTTTTTTTTTTTAATTAAAAGAAAAACAAAACCCAAAACTAGTGTTCATGAAAATTATATAATTAACTTTCTTCCTCACAAAGAAATCCCTGACCTCTGTCTCACGTTCTTGGGTCATTAAGCAAAGACCTCTCAAAGCCAAGTTCATTGTGACAAAGATGTGTGCTCATTGTGACATGAGCTTCTCATTGGTGTCGGATTGGATCCAAATGAAATGTTTCTGTGGGTAACCAGTTGGACAGTAATTCAACAGAAGGTATAGGAAAAAAGCATAATAAATTAATAGTTGCCTTTTTTTCCCCCTCTTGTCCCTCTTAATGAGGGAATGCAAGTTTTTAGCCACTGGTTCCTGTGTTTCCCTTAAAAGCAGAGTTAACAAGACAATATGAACATATCTAACTGATTCGACAGCTGCCAGCAGCTCCATACTTCAGGTTAATGAAAACCAAGTGCCCTCAAAGACTTAAGAGAAGCCAACTGCTTATGATCTATCTCACCAAAAAGAGTTACAGGATAATTCTGAAACTCAGGCAATGAAATGTTTTGACAGTAGAAGAAAGAAACCTTGAAACAGCTTGCATCTTTACTGCTGTTCACAGAAAAGTTTGGAATTTTCTTATCAAGATTATTCCTGAGCTCCAGGTAACGGCATGAGAACTGCAAACGTTGTTAAAGACCGTTATGACCTTCTACACAGCCCATTCAACATTCAGCCCACTTCCCATTTTGAAACTGCAGCCTTTAAAGTTGCTGGTTTGACGCAATTACGGGAAAGATGACAAGCAAAAGGAAAAAGTAGATCTGAGAAGTTTTCTAGGGGGCAAGGAGGAAAAAAACTATATCCAGCAGGAGACAGGTTACGCATGTTTGTTCTTTTTGCAGTAAAAACTTAATGGTGCAGTACTGGTCAAGTCTGGGTATCCTACGGGTTAAATACAGGAAGCGAGTGGCCTTGCGGGCAGCAATGCGAGCAGAGTATTGCTGCTGGGTCTGAACCCACGAGCAGTCCGAAATGGCACGCTTCAAAACCAGCAAACTGCCTGAACCGCCCGGTGTAGAGCAAACTGCTGCTTCGACACTAATAAAAAGCACATGACAAGGTCAAGGGATGCCCATGTACACTGGAAAAGCCTTTTTCCTTATCTTAAATGAAGCAGTTCAAAATATTGATATCCTGTCTTAAAAACAATCTGCACTCTAGTAAGACCATACACCTGCAGTTGCGAGACATGTGCTTTTGCAGTCGCTCTTCTGATTTCCATGGAAGAACCAGCGATGACCATTAATGCCGAGATCAGAAAGTGAGGTGCCAATTCAGAGGCACGCTTAAGTCCCGTACACACATATTAACACATAGATATGCTACTCCATAATAATTCTGAGTTAACAAATGTTTGTTACAAGAAAATGCACTGAGCAAGTGAAACCTAATTTGAAAAGGAAATACAATATTCCCATAAACGTATGCATGAAAGGCAGGAAGCTGCATAATAAGCATAGAAAACACAAAAATATGCAATTTACATATATTACACACTAATAATCTCCATTCTGACATGATATTTAAAGAGCTCTGGCTGAGATGGTGTGCTTGCAGTTTGGTTGCTTTTTCAGGAAATACAAACAAGGATGAAATACACACAAGGAACTGGCTACCAGTTCCCCGAGATGTTAATGCCTGTCCTGTTCCTGCAAAAGTCAGCCCTTTGCAGGTCTGTAAGACAGAGGCTCTCTCACCACAGCCAGGTAGCGACGAGTAAGCCAGATGAGCAAGGAGAATAATCAGTCACCTGGAAGAGAACTGCAGCTCTTGTCTTGATGTTAAAAAGTGCTAAATAGTATTAACAAGGTGGGAGCCTTTCTATTCTTTTAAACAAGTGCAACAACATCTTATTTCCCAGACTGCAAAACAGGTATGTTATGGAGCATTCTGCTTCCTAAAACTGACTAAAATATACAGTCTCCTCTAACTTCCAAGTTCATGGTTAACAGATAAAAAATAAAATTACAGCACCCTAGCCATCTCCCCTTGCCCTCTGCCTTCACCCAGTCCTTGCCTGAAACAACGTATTTGTCCATCGTACTCAAAAACAAAGTTAGAAAGGAAACATCCTACATGGAAAATAAAGCTTCCCCAGGGGCCTGCGTGTCAGACCCTCATTTAGAATATGTTAAAGTCAAAGGGGAAAAGGAGGTTTAAATCTGGTAAGAATATGATCCTCTGAATCTTAATATTAGATTTTGTTCTGCATATTCTGAGGGTTGTTTTTTTTTTAAAATCACAAAAGATTATTTGGGCTTCAGACAAAGCTCCCCCCGCCACCACCCCCCCCAAGTCACCATAAATTCAGCTTCACACACAGTATGTCCAGAGCACTTGCCCGAGAGGACATTGATGGGTGGAAACATTATGTTAATTGCTCACACACCCAGATTTATTGTGGTCAAAAAACCACCAGCTAGTAAAAAGACCTTCTTTCCTCCTCATCTAAATTCCACGCACACAGGCAGGGCACTGCAACATGCCCACTCAGCGGGAAAACTCCTGCTTCTCCCTCTTCATGAAATCCCCAACGCAGAACTGGCTTTCGACTTGCTGGACACCTGGGTGCCTGTGGGAAGAGCCCCGAGGAAGCATGACAAGGGGATGCACTGCGACACAACCCACGACTAAGGGGTGTTCACACACAGTAACGTCGCACGTACGTGACCGATGTCGGAGGCTCTTCTTTCGGGCATAAAGCACAATCGCTGTTTTGCTAGAGTCCCACGATTTGTTGCCCATAATTTACGCATTTGAGGCTGTATCACTCCCTTATGTAAACACAAAGCCTAGGTACGTCATTTTATACACACACACATTTTATAACCTGTCTCTAAGTCATTGTTTAGGCCCCAAAATTGTTTTAGACGAGCTGTTGGTAACACTGCCTGAATTTAGGGCTGGGTTTTTTGTTTGTTTGTTTGATGGAAAGATCTTTATCACCCAGTGAAGGTAATAATTTGGTTGCCAAAAAGCTGTTCAAAATCTAAATGGAGGTAAGTAATCTCCTGTATGCATTCAGAGACGAACACGTCAGCCTTCTCCTAAACCTGTTGGTAAAGATGCAGGATGGGGCCAGGAGCTCTAAGCACTGGGGTAGGAAAAGATTTCAAAAGTCTAAGGAAAAACAACAAAACCCAGAAGTTTCATAGCGTAAAGACAGGGCTGGGTGTAAAGAAGCACAGTAACTGATTAAAGACGTCTAATCTGCTCCGGGATCTCCTTTTGATTATATCAAACCTCAAATCAGCAAGACTTTGTGGGGAGGAAACCTGGCCTCACTTTTTTGTCCCACTTTGCCCAGACACCACAAGATTTCTTTACTGTTGTGCTCTACTTCTCTGTCACAGACAATAAAAGCTTTGTGAAAAGAAAAAAAGATCACGTTTTCCATAGGCAGAACCAACATACATTTAAACTGACACTAACAACTACTTTTGATGGATTAACCGCTGAATCCCAGAAAGACGTTTATGTCAAAATTGTGGAAGCCTTGCACACTATGAAACTTGCCACTTATAAAAAAAGTGAAGCAACTAATATAATGTCATGGCTTTTGCTGGAGATTGCATTTAGAAATCAGAATTTTTTAGAACAAAATCCATTCAAGTCTTGGTGGAAGCACATCCGTTTGTTTTTCTATTGGTATTTTTTTCCTGAGGTTTCAAGCCATGAAGTTTTGTACCCCACTCTATGCTATAGGAATCTGTGAAACTTAATTACATTTACTGTTACAAAAAAGGGTTTATGAACTTTTGCCTTTGGGCAAAAATGTTTATTTCATTGCCTTTGTTATTCATTCTTTTCAACTCCAGTGCCTTTGAACTTTTCAGCTGCACAGAGTTATCACCGTTGCACAGGAACCAGGAACTGTACTCCCGAGATGCAAACCACAAGTTGAAGAAAACGAAGGAGGCAAAGATATATGAGTCGTTATTTTGGCCACCCTTTGTGCCATTAAAATCTCATTTTCTGCCTATTAGAATGCCCTCTCCCTGCTTAGGCAGTGGTGATAGTCAGTGATTAGTGTGTAATTGAGTATAATTGTCTTTTCACTTTTCATTTGTGTCATTCTGAGCTTCTCTCTGTTTTTCTAACCACTGAGAGGAAAAAAGGGTAGAAAGAAGATAAAGCTGTTAAAACTCTCACTTTCAGCCCTGAAGAGATTCCTGATTGTAATTATAGATTGCATCCTCTCTGTGACTTCTCAGAATTTAGTGGACATCTCTTTCCAAGCACCTGGGCAAAGCTCTCACTAATAAAATAACGTACCATCTATTCAAGCTTTAACTAATAATGTCAGCTTCAGACAGATGCTGCGTGTAGGAAAATGTAACCAACCTTTTGACACTCAATTATCAAGGCAATTTATTAACATGATTTCCTAAAAAGAGCTCATGCAAATTAGAAAAACAATTATGGTATTCATGCATTTATAAATTGCCAGAGAGCAGTAATACTTCTAATTTATGTATTTATAACTCGATTATGGCTCATCTCAATGTGTACTGCTCAGCCCTTGGAACTCTCCTCGTACAACTTGCCTGCAATTTTCCTGCAGCATTCGGTAAAACCTTGGTGAGGTTATCTTAAAGAGATTATTTTATTTATAGAAAAACTACATGATCTACTTTCTGTACCTAGCCATGGATCTTCAGGAAAATAGCAGTACATTACAAACACTTGACAACTAAATGTAAACATGAAGCCTGCATGATTACATTATAAATCACTTGAAATTAAATATAAGCTATGACCCTTGATTCAGCCAGTAGGAGGAAAAAAATAAAAAAAAGAAGGAAACTAGCAAACTGAAATCATGTGGCTTGTATAAAGAATACATTATGGTTTAAATTTGGCAATTCATTATACTGTGGCCTGAGGGAATAGACTCTTTGGTTCTGGTATACAGCAAATCCTCTGTCTGAAAACACAGGACTGACCTGAGGTGAAAGGCCATTGCCAATGGCAGGGTTCATGGGATTTGAGGGCCCGGACGGAGGCACAAAGCTGTCTGTATAGCTGGAAAATCCATGCCTGGTGCTGGGTAGGCAATAGGCAGAGCTGCTCTCTGGATTCGAAGGGAGGCTGCTTTGGTGTACAGTGCTTGGAGGAAGAGGCTGAGGTCTATGGACGGTACTGCTTGGATCAGACACAGCTAGAAGCAAAAGAAACATGTTGATATGTTTTCCTCCTTTTTTCTGGCATAAGAAGTTCATTATGTGAAGCTCAACTTGACAGAATTGCATCAGGGCCTTCATGTAAATACTGGTTAAATAGAAAGGTAAGTCTTTAATATTGCTAGATATTTAACTGGCCAGTTAAATTACATAAAAATCCTTAAAAGACTTTAAAAATTATAACAACAGACACATGCAGTTTTCAGACAATCCTCAGTGGGCACATATTGCTCAGAATTGCTACAGCAAAATCTAAAAAGTTATCTTTCTAAATATATTATATGTAATATACATTTTATATACATACTTTTTAAATACACACATGCATATATAAAAAACAAAAGGAAATGCTTTTTTTGCCTAGAAGACTGGTAACAGGCTTTCCCCTTCTGGTCACAGCACAGAAATTCTGCCGTGATTTGTAGTAAACCTAGCAATGGATGGGAGCAGCCCTAGCCTTTGCAAAACTCCCTTAATTAGAACATGACAAAAACATCCACCACCAGTAAGGATCCAAATCTCAAGGAGGGAGCAAGGAAAGCATAGCAACTTGCCTTACAAAAACTCACCTGCAAGCTTTTTCTTTAACAGCAAAATGTAGTGTAGCCTGGATTTGAAGCTCTGTTCCCACCCCCCACCAAATCCGTCAAAGTTCACAGAATTTCTGATGGGTTAACAGAAATTTTTACGATACAGAGACCTGCTACCATCCGATGTGAAGTAAGATGAATAGCTGCTTTTTCCCCACCATCAGATAAATACTCGGGAGTACTCACAGAAGTTTCCAGTGCACAACCATTGAAAGCAATAAAGATGACAGAACGGAACTCCTGTGCCCTTCCCCGCCGTGCTGGGCACTCTCAGCGGAGGAGGCCAACGCAGCGGAAGGGTAGGGAAGCGTGTACATCGCTTACCAAACACTGCACCTCTGCTGTGCATGAGGCTACTGTTTAGATAGCACCCTTCACATGTAACCATCCCTTTCTTGCAGCAAAACAAACCTGAGTTCCTACATGCTTAAAATAAGCAGGTTTGCAAGGTCCTTGCTGACTCAGATCCTAAATTAGCACACACTCCTTCTTCTACATTAGAGAAGAAAATGCTTCTACAATGGATCAACGCAGGAACCCCCCAGTAACACTACTTGTACCGAGTACATGTTAGCTACTGTACCTTGCGGTATGGAGGTGGGTTGATAGGAGGGCTCAGAGAGCTGGTACGTCGGCAAAGTTGGCATGGCACTGGGTGGAAATCCTCCTGGGATCAGATGGTTGAAAGCCATCAGTTGATTGGCTCCTGCCTGTTTCCTCCATCTAGCGCGACGGTTACTAAACCAGACCTACAAATGTTTTAATTAGGGACATTTGATTTTTGTACATTTCATATGGGTGCATCAGAAATAATGGCATCGCATTTCAAATGCATTCAGCGTCTGAGCAGAGAGCTACAGAAGATGCACGCGGGGCTCAGAGCTCCTAGACGAGAAAGGAGCCCTTGGCACACACTTCCATGGTTCAACAGACAGGACACAGGAATCCTGAACCCTCCTTTCCTCTCAAATACAGCCTCTCCTGAGAAACAAGCTGACTAATATTTTCAAGCTTTAGCATTTTAATAGCTATCAATCGCTATCTGTACTCTCCGCTTGATCTAAGTTCCAGCCAAAGCTACTTGGTCTGGATTGTATTGTCTTTACATTTAATTTGCTGACAAGTTAGCGACATCGCTTAATGCACTGTTGGAAGGTGCTTGTGCTTCTATGTTGGGATACTATATTGCCCTAATGATCAACAGAACTTGAAGCTTTTGATTTGAAAAATACAATCCCCATGTACAAAACACACAAATCCCTCCCAGCAAGTTTTCATGTATTCACATATGTACAAAACATCTCTTAATAAACTTGACATTAACAGTAGATCAGAATTTCAGTACTAGATTAGCATTTCAGAACCACTTTGAAATTTGTTTCCAGGACGGTACCAAACAGATGGGGCTTGGATTAGTGGGACATTTTAGCTATAAATCTTCTTTCTTTCACATCATTCTCAGTTGATGTTTTAAGTTTTCCAAGTCTTGGATGGCTCTTACTTCCTCCAAGAAAGGAAAAGGCAAGACTTCACAAATGCAGACATAGTAAGAGTTGCAAAACACACAGGTTAATATTGATATTACAGTGATTACACGTGCCACGAATCGGAGGGGCAACCAGCCACAGTAGGGGTGCCCGGACCAGCATGCAGCCACACTGCCCAGTTGCAGGTTTAGAGCAACTTCTAGATTACAGCCCTCAGGTCCATGAGAGGGACCACAACAGGAAAGCAAGGTGGTTTGAGATAAGGAAGGCTACCCATGTTTGTAAACAAGCAATTACTCATAATTGTACACCCTGAAGCAGCTGCAATAATCATTTCTGGATACTATCAATTAGATAAGACCTTAACTAAGTGTTAGCATCTTACAAGGTACATCTGCACAGCCTGCAAGGCAGCCTGGCCTGAAAGCCACTGATGTTAGCTGATGAGCCACATGCAAACGTATTTGTAAAACTAAGTTGGGTCTCAGATCTGTCACCCTTCCTGCAAGCAGCCCATGCTGGCTTATGAATCAGCCATTACAGACTGGATTTCTAAGTGTAACATCATTTACAAACCATGAGTGGCCCTTACATAAGGGTGTAACAACATTTTGGACTACACTGTGGGCTTCTCCTCCACTTGCTATTTCATAGGAGTGGTGGGACTCCCTGGGCCATCTGGTTTCTGATGTGGGCCATCTGTCACCATGTAGTTTGATCTGGCTTCATCCTCTTTTCAGAATGTGATGCTCGGTTCACACAGCTGCCTCCTTCTTTGCAACAACATCTACTCCTCAATTATACCCACTCCGGTTTAAGATTTAGGACAGGAATGGATGGAGCCTCTCTTCCACCTCAGGAATCCCTCTCTTGGTTTTTTGCTGTACATACTAACCCTCCACGTGAACAGTTTCTGAAAGCGGCTGGCAGGGACAAGGCATCAGGGTGGAGATGACCTGCGATGAGCAATAGCTGAGGATGGGTCTAGATTCAGCAATATCTTTTACTTTCTCACACTATAGTTATCTATATCCTTTTTCACTTCTCTCCTTACCCTTCGCTTCTCTCACTGACATTTAAGCCTGAATTTCTTATTTTCCTCACAGATTCCTTCCTCCTGCTTATGTCTCCCAAAGCCCAGCAGTCCCACACTTCTGTGACAGTATCTGTCAAAGACGACCAAATAGAAGGAAAAAGGGGCAAGACACACTGCAGGATGGAAGAGGCTTTGCTAAATAGCCAAACAGCACTTAGGAAGGATAATGGAGGTCAGAGAGGGAGCAGGGAACAGCAAACACATGTTGTAATTAGCCTACCCAAGTCATTAACTATGGCTTTCTCTACGACACTCTCCCTTCTTCAGGTCAAGAGGGTTATCTGATGATCTTCAAATGCTTCGGGAACACTAGCTGAACTACACTACACTAGCAGATTTCACTGAGGAAAATGAGGTAACAAGATTTTGTTTCCTCTACAGATAAGCATTTGCCTTCAAGCTCTAGATCTTTATTAAAATGAGTCAGATCCCAAACTTTAATTCAGTAGGAAGTTATTTGCATTAATGCTTTTATTTACAGAGAGATTTTTAGCACATCTTATAGGTTTGCATTTTTCCAGACCAGCAGATATGTATTAAACATCCCTGAAAGGGACACACTCCATGGTACCAAAAGTTTACAGCAGCCCAGCGATGAACATGCTTGTGCAGAGCTCCGCTGCTGCCTGGAGCCACGTTAATTTAAGCGGGACTCTGCAGGGGTGCGGGAACCCGCCGGGCTGTGCAGAAGCGAGGCTGTGTATTACCACCCGAGTCCCACGCGACTGGGACACAGTAAGTGGGTGCTACTTGACTGGCACCCACGTCACATGCTGCTGGCACAGCCGTGACTCCAGGCTCCTTGGCTCTGGCCGCTGCCGCCTCCCCGCCCTGTGCC